>NC_056738.1:376601629-376896629 GCF_019279795.1 Protopterus annectens | reverse complement strand
AGCAGTTTTACTTACTGTTAGTTGCACATGGATGGTCTCTGCTGCCTCATGCAGTGCCACTAACCTGGAGGTGTGGGTATCCTTGATGAAGATGGATACTCCCCCGCCTTTAGTATTTTAGTCTGGGTTCTGGGGCAAAAAGAATGGTAGGAGTTGAATCCTGGTAGTGCTGGGGTGCTCTCCGGTGCCTTGAACCAGGTTTCTGTTACTGCACAGATATCGATTTTCTCCATACTGAGGAATGCCTCGAGTGCGTGCATCTTGAGGTTTAGACTTCTGGCGTTGAGTAGCATTGCCCTTAGTTTTTTTGTTTCTGGTATTGTCGATGGAGGTGGGTTTGTCTTTTGAGCCTTGCCTAAAAAAGGCACTATGGGTATGGCAAGAGCCTTTGCCAGTATTCAAAAGCCTAAGGGTGACAGGTGCAAGCCGTCCCTGGTGAAGCAACGTGGCTTGTTGAGCATGTCTTCCCAGGCTGACAGACACTAGATCCCCTTAGAATGACACCAATAGGATAGCCAATTGTTAAAATTGATCATTTTGTCTTTATACTGTGGCATCATTCTTGGTGAGGGTAAGATGCTACTCAGGGTCAGGGTCATACTGGCCTGGGCTACTTGATCAGAGAGCTCCACTATGTCTCTTTTCATGTAGTCCTGGGAGGTACATCTCAGGTCATTCACACCAACATGGACAATGACAGAGTCATATTTGTACCTGCTGTGGAGTGACCTGAGTGCTTGTGTTATGTGGCAGATCCTGGCACCTGACAGGCAGCTTACAGTGACCTCCTCCTTGCTCAGTCTGGTGAGTGGGACATCAGTGTGCCTGACAATAGAGTCTCCAATTACTAGTGTATTAGGTGTGTTATTTAGCCTTGGGGGCTGCGACTGCGTGGCACACTGACTTTGTGAAGTATGTGATACGTGAAAGTTGTTGTGTGGTAGTGGTTGCTTGGATGTCTGCTTTGGAGGTCTCTGTTGTTTTGGCATATATATATATATATATATATATATATATATATATATATATATAGAGAGAGAGAGAGAGAGAGCATCTATATTACATGATCGAATGCTTAGGTGATTGAACACCTAAACATCGAACTTTTAATATCGAACCCAAAAACGTCGATATGCCGCAGGAAAACACATCAGTCAGCCATGAAAAAAAAAAAAATTTACACCCAAACTAAGTGGGGGGCTTTGCATCCCACACTCCCCTAACTAAATATACCAACTCCGAGATCGCTCTACAGTAGATAAAATGACAAAAGCTGGCGAATGGCCAAGGGAAATCTTTCCCTGAATTAAATCGGCCATTCGCTGTTTTTTGCTTTTGATATTATATGTTCGATGTTTAGGTGTTTGATCACCTAAGCATTCAATCTTGTAATATAGACTCTATAGATATATATATGAATCCCTATCACATGATCGAATTTTCAGGAAACTTGAAATTCGTAGGGTTGAGAGCACATGATCGATTTTCTGAAAAATGAAACATCCCAAAAGACACCCACAAAAATCTAACTTTTTTATGCCTTTGCAAGAGGGCAAGACCCCCCTCCACACTGTCCATGTGGGGGACTATGCCCCGCACACCGTGACGAAAAGGGTACATTTCCCATTCTACACTTTATGGTGATCTCCATTCAAAACCTTTGAATTTTCAGTAACTTGATCATATGGTCTCTACCATATGAATTTAAAGTTTCTGAAAACTCGATATATATACAGTATATACATACATACACGGGTACAGAACTTTACATCAATTTGGCCTTTACATTGATATTTGAAAAAGCTGACAATGGATCAAAAATCAGCTGATCAGAAAGTACTGGCTTTTTCATCAATAGATTCTGCAACACTGGGGATCAGGGTATATGCCATTTCCCCACTGTAGTGTGATCTCACACTTGGCATATATAATTTCCAGGGGCGTGGATTTGCAGGGGTACTTGCTCCCCTGCACAAAACATTGTTTTTTTCCTGATCCTTTGTAGATCAATGTTTTTGATTTGAAAGAAAGTAGTCTATCAATATTGGATTGATTACTTTCCATTTTGATGGGAGGATATGCTTTCATAATTATTTTCACATCTATATATATGTGTGTGTGTGTGTGTGTGTGTGTGTGTGTGTGTTTGTGTGTGTTTGTGTGTGTGTGTGTGTGTGTGTGTGTGTGTGTGTGTGTGTGTGTGTGTGTGTATGTGCCTGAGTGCAGACTGATAAGCATATAACTTGATAGACAGAATAGTTTTTCTCTATAAGCAGCCCTTTATACTCTTGCTAAATGCTGGAAGCATATTTCATTGTTTTTCAAATACTCATTCGCTAGGAAACCCATTTCAGTTATTGTGTAACTTTGTGTATTCTTAAAATGAGAATAGGCTAAGAAGAATTACCATTGTCACTTGAGATGAGATGCAGGGCTAAGCACAATTCAACACATCAGAATCTTAATGTATATTTAAAATGACAGACAAGTTAAAAGGAAATGAAAACGGCTAGCAGTTAATAATGAATAGATCACAGGAGAATTAGTTAAGTTAATAACAGCACTGTGCGGAACGTCTTGCTGCCAGTAACTATGAGATGCAATAGTCCTATAAAACAGTTACCGTGCTAGTTCCCTTAACAACCACCAGCTGAATGTGTGACAGGAAATGGAAATATAAAACTAGAATTGATTGAAGCAGAGAAGTGGCATTGGTGACTTACTTGAACCAAAATATTGTCTTCAGTTATTATTCTTGATTGCCTGCAAAACACAGTGAGTAAGGGGTGCTTTTGTTTGAAAGTACATTAAAACTTTGAGGTACAGCAGACAGTAGCAATCGTGGATTAGGAATTTATAACTTAGTCCAGGGTAGTTTGCTCAAAACAACATCACAGACTAAGTCTCCTTTTCTGTCTTACATCATTAAATCTATTGTCTTACTTGTTGAAAAGTAACTGAGGGCAATCTGTTGAATAAAAGGAAACCACAATAAAACATCACTCGTTTGTCCTTTAATTATGTACAGTGGAAAGATACATGATAACTCTTGAAAAAGATCTACAGGTTCCAGACTGCTTTGTATGAAACATGGTTGAACTAAAAAAAAAAAAAAAAACTGAAAAAAATCAGGGATTGAAGAGCATTGCTATATGATAGGACACTTTTGTTAAGGGGAAAACTAAACATTGTATTTTCAAGATAGGTCATTCTATGACTGCAGCTTACATATCACTCACCATGTAGTTCTCCAAATCTAAGTAAATTGAGATGCTTATTTCTAAGAAGGATTTACATGCTCACCCTAGGCAGAATTTCAGGGCACTGAGTGCTAAGAGAAGAGAATGCTTATTGCTTTACTGACCAATGTATTTTGTACTGCTGCCTTCAGATCTCCATTGAAAACAATTACTGGGCCTCCTACAAACACATCATGAGAGAGAGAGAGAATGAAAGAGGGAGAAAAAGAAATTTATGTTTTTAGCAGAGGTCACCTACATCTTTGCATGTTAATGAGAGACAAGCATAATTTTGGTACTGTTTCCTATGTTTTATGTAGTGAAAATTACTTTAGAATCTGTCATTCTGGGATGCTGGAAAAATAAAAAAAGTACGTAAGCTTAAGGTGATTGTGGTCAGATGCATGTCTCTTTTATAAACTAGACACAACAGCAACTGGTCTTCATTGCATCCCAGGGATGTTTGTTGTATGTAACAATGAAACTATTAGGCACAAATCCATTATAGGATCTTAAGACAAAATAATGTATAAGACAGTTCTTTTCAGTTAATTATTGTTTTTATTGAATTGTGTTAAATATACTAGAAGTAATAAATTGCTTGTAATAATTAAAAAGTCCTCTGTAACATTTTAGAACCAGACATCATCCCAAGCTATACGAGTCTGGAAATGTTAAAGCTTCTGTTCTATGTGAAGAATGCTTCACTCAATGTTTGGAAGAATGCTTCTCCAACTCATAGAGTCTACCATACTTTGTCACACACAGAATATCTGTTTGTATTAGTGATTTACTTCAAGTTAAGATTCACTGAAGGTTCAACTAAGGAAATCAAATGGCCAAACCTTGTACAAGATCAACATTTTTTAAAAAAGCATTTTTTGTACAGTGGAAGCGCTTTGCACCTACTTGTGGGGGGCAAGCAACCCATCCCCTTGAACTAATATATATATCACTTAGCTGACAGTTCAAATCTCTGAAAATAATATGGCCAAGACCATATTGCCGAAGATTTGAAATGCTGAAAAAGTGATAAAAACACAGAACAACTTACCTGTACGTTTTTGCACCCCTGCACCCCCCACTCCTCCTACAACTTAAATATACCAACTCCTAGACTGTACTACAGTGAGGAAAATGGCAAATCCTGGGTTCTGCACTGTATGGTGATCCCAGTACACAGTTGTCGGCAATTAAAATCTTCGACTATATGGTCTCGACCATATCGTCTTTGGAGATTTGAACTTTCGACAATGTGATAAGGAGCCACACACACACACACACACACACACACACACACACACACATATATATATATATATATATATATATATATATATATATAGATATATATATTAGCGTACTGAATATAGACTTACACATTTATCAACCATCTATCTGCATTGACTGAATAGTGCAAACCAAATAAGTGTCAGCATTGTGTCCATTCCATTGAGTATAGTATAGCCATAGCTAAATATATATATATATATTAACTTCTGAATGTCGAATTTCCGAAACATCGAATTTCATATGGTCGAGGCCATATTATCAAAATTTTGGAATCTCGACATTCCGAAATAAATCCAACAAAAAAAAAACACTTTCTCAACATTTATGCAGGGGGGGCAACCTACACCCCCCCCCTACTTAAATATACCAACTCCAAGATCTCACTACAGCAAGGAAAAGGGAAATCTCCCATTCCACATGGTATGCAGATCTCTGTTCTGAATTTCAGAGTTCTAAAACTTTGATCATATGATCTCAACCATATGAAATTGAAAGTTTTAGGATTTTGAAATTCTGAAGTGAACCTATATCTATATATATATATATATATATATATATATATATATATATATATATATATATAGATATATATATATATATATATATATATATATATATATATATATATATATATATATATATATATATATATATATATATATATATATAGATATATCTACGGGATCCAGACACATGCTCGACTAGCATATGTCGGAATCACAAAACACTGAACACACATACACGAAAGCGCTTAACATCGACAAGTGCTTCCTTGTATGTGCGCCTGTTGGACTACAGTGCGGGTAAGGGAAAATTCCTTTTTCCCCACTGCAGTGCGATCTTGGAATGTGAATATTAAAGTGGGGGGGTGTGGGGGATGCGGCAGAAATGTAGATTTTTTTTTTTTTTGAACTACACATACACGGAAGCGCTTTTCAATGTTAAGCGCTTTCGTGTATGTGTGTTCGATGTTTTGTGATTCAGACAAATGCTAGTCGAGCATGTGTCCTAGACCCATATATACATATGTATATATACACACACACATCGTGTGTGTGTGTGTGTGTGTGTGTGTGTGTGTATATATATATATATATATATATATATGTATATACACACACGTCTTGTGTGTGTGTGTGTGTGTGTGTGCGATCTGTGTTTGTGTATGCATGCATCAACATAATGTGACATCTTCAGTGCATATAGGAACCACACCTGCAGTGATTTTCTGTGAGGAACAATGACTGGGGATTTGGAGAGTTCAAAATAATCTAACTGAAAGTGAAATATTGAGTGCCTGTCCATTTAGAATTGGTTGACTTAGTAAGTAAACCTCACAGTGCTCATAAATATTTTCCATTTTTTTAACTCAGATGACCATCTCTGTCTCATACACATTGAACTTTGCTGTGATTTGAATGTACTTATGCCTTATAAAAATAATGTTCTGTATTACCTAGAAATCCCCCAGATTACCTAAAAATCATCATGCATATTTAATGTGTTCGCAGACAGTTTATACTACAGAAGAAGTGATGCACGTAGTTTCTTAGCCAAAATGATTCTATGCAATGGGTTGGTGCATCTTTTCCTATACTATTACTAAACAATTCTAGACCAATTACTGTAGGTCACCCCCCCACAATGAGAGTAACTTCAAAAATGACTAATGCTAGCAGGGTACCCCAAAGTTTGATATGGATCAGACCTCTTGACTATCATAATGGAAAATTACAGTAAGGGGATGGAAGAAAGCTATCTTTTTGATAATGGCATGAGGGATTTCCATCCATGCTGATATATGTAATGAACTGGAAAGTATGACAAGGATTTTGGGAGGCTGAAAGGATAATCTGACAGCTAGTACTAAACATAAAGGATTGAAATCTAGTGCGCACATGGGAAATATGTTTCCATTGAGACAGTGTAACAGAAGTAGGTAATTAATAGGAGCAAAATGAGGACTTAGCATAGCCAATGCATACGACAGTAAATTAAGCAAGCAATATGCAAAAGCTTCAAGGCCAAGGAAGGTGGTGCACTGAGGTACACTAAGGGAAGTGACATTACTACAAGAAACGCACCATTTATTTGTCTTTGGTGCTAGTTGTAGATGAGTCCTCATTTAGAGTTCTCTCTACATGTGTAAAGATGTACCCGATTTAAGACAATGGAGGAATTCAGGAAAGGTGTAAACCACAGCCATTGTATCTCCTTCTACTCAGCTTTGTGAGGTACATAATACACCTAGTTAGATGAACCTTGCTAGTCAGTGTTCATAATGTATTCAATCTCATTACATAGATTAATGCCTTCAAATAGCCTACTTGCTCAACTACCACATGCCTATGAAAAACTATGAACTGTCTTTACTACATTAGATAGAAGTGCCAATGACAAACACAAAAAAGAGGTACTATCAATTAGTCATTTAATTTCTCTGCTGAGGAGCAGAAGTCAGGAAAATGATACTATTTGAGTTTAATAACTATTGAAGTCTCTGTTATAATTAACCACAGTCTCACCAGTTCTGTGCTTATACATAATCAGGTTCTAAAACTGCCTTAACTGTATAGCTTATGAACTTAAATAATCAGGATCTAAAATAGTCTTAGCTATACACTTTATAGTTACATAATCATGCTCTAAACAGTCCTAGCTGTACACTTCATAGTTACATAATCAGACTGTAGAACGTGTCTTAACTGTATATGTTACACACAACAGTCTATTTAACAATGTACTAGTTACAGCTGCAACAAAACTGCATGTGCTATCCATTTCTCTATTTGTTGTTAATCACACATTCCTTAAGCACGCCCACAAAAACATAAGTTAACATCATCTGCATAGCATGATCACCCGTTCTGTCCACGAGTCTAGGGTTGTTCATGCTCTCTAAATGATTTTTCCTGATATAAAGCAATTCTGTTTTGTCAGTCACCTGCTGGTCATGCTGTGCTTTTAATTACATTATTGTATGATCTCTTCACTTGCTGTGATATGCTGCAACACACCTCTCACAAAATGTACCAGTCTAGCCTGTGTAGAGGTATAGTTATTATAATGTTCCAATATTTAACAACACGCATATACTACTCCAGTGTAGAATAGTTTAATATGTGACACAACAAACTCTTCATAGTAACTTTAACAGTAAAGCCATATTATCAAAATATTAGAATGAATTTACAAGTAAAACAAAATGAAACAATTTTAATTAACAGTATAGCATTCAGTCTACCAGCAAAACTAAATTGAAAAAATGAGGTCATAATCTGCTCTAAGAGATCAATAAAATATTACTACTGACTGTAATAGCACACTAAAGGAAGCTGTTTTGAAATGTTTAAATCAGTGTTTTCTTCTAATTTCATTGAGTCATCTTCCTCATAGAATCAGAACACTTTGCTTGCTGTTGAAATTAAACTATTATAGTACCAGCTAGAATCAGCATATTCTAAATATATTAAATGTGAATAAATATGGCTAATATAAGGCTTGTGTCTTTCAGCTGTGTACCATCTGGTGCAGGTGTCCTTCTCAATTAAAAATGACTCAACTGGATCTTCGTCAGCACCACATGTCTCGTGTATTCAAAAGAACGAATACTCATATTTCCTGATATAAATTCATTATAGCTTCAGAGTGTATTAAAGATGGTATAGGAAAACTCACTCTTCACTTTTAAAATATGATGCCTGCAATTGTTTTTCTTGCTATAGAGATACTTAGGGTCAAGAGTCATTTGAGTCAATGTATATAAAATGAATAGAATATGTAACAACAAGGCAATTAAAACTACTCATTCATACTAAAACAGGAATATCATGTGTTCTGCTAGTCAGTCAATACAAGTGGACGGTGCAGTGGTGCAGCTGTAGCGTTGTCACCTCACAGCAAGATGTTCTCCGGTTCTTGACTGGGGTGCCTTCTGTGTCCTCCATGCATTCATGTGGGTTTCCTCCAGGTGCTCTGGTTTCCGCCCACATTGCAAAAACATGCATCTGGAGCTTTTCTTCACGGGCTTCCGCTAAAAATTGGCTTTGTGCCAAGTCAGACTTTCCCGGTTGACAAATGTTAAATAAATAATAAAAACTCATCTCTTCCATATAAGAAGATAAATTAATTCAATAGTGTGGACATTTTCCTTGGTTTTAAATATGAGATCTTTAATGCATTATGCTGAAACATTACTTTCAACCCTATAAGAGACATGTAACTGTCATACCTATAAGAAATAACCTTTCTATCATTTATTTTGCTTTAGGAAGACATAAGAAACATCATATTGTACCATTCCACTTCTGTTATGGAGGCACTGTACACCTTTAGTATCGGGAGAGTTTTTAATGGGTTGGGATTGGTTTGTTATCATTTTACAAAGGCTGATTGTATAATAATGCACCATATGACAAGTGCATCTCCCATGTGTATAATTCAAAATGGTTCAGCGGGATGATGTAGGCACTGAAAAGATTTGTGGCATGTTGCTCCATTGTTGGAGATTGCCAAGTTGAGATTTCCTCCAAGAGAATTCATCCTGAAATAACCTTGTTCTGACTGTTTACACCCTGGATATTTGAATGCAAAGTGAAGGAAAGGTCTTTAATTCCAGAATGTTGTGTTTTCAGCATTGCTGTTATTTCTCTACAAAGTTAATCCTCTGGGTGACATATCTTTTCATTTAATTAAATTTATAAATTGGTTAGCCATGTAGTAATTTTTGAGCTACTGTCCAGTCACAAGGGCCTTTCATAAAATTGATTCTGCTTATAAAACAGATCCACTCAGCAAAACAATTTGATAAATAAAAATATTTACAAGGTGTAAGCAATAGAATAGATAAATATTAAAAAAGTCCCTGACACAAAACTTTATTTTTATAGTCTGAATGACTTGCACAGACATCCCAACACACACACACACACACACACACACACACACACACACACACACACACACGGGTTCATATGAATCCATCGACAGCGAAACAGCAACAGCGAAAACACTGACAGTTCAAACTCCACACCAGTACAACAACAATTAACAAACAAACCAAAACCCACACACACCACACTAGCAAACCAAAATACTAACAAACCAACACTAAACCTTACATACACAAAAAAGCTATCACTACTACCTAACCCTAACTTAACCCACCTATCCTCTCGATGTTTTGAACTGTCGATGGATTCATATGAACCCACACATACACATACACAAACACACACACACACACACACGCACACTTACATACTCATGAACATGTACTCATTAGTGGACATGTGAACCAACACACAGATATCCATTACCACTTTTAATGCTTCTAGGGCCTACTTTACATTTTTTCCCATTGGGCCATCATCATTATCAAATTACTTTACTTTTATTTCATCGTGGATTTTGGGAAAAAGTGCTATCCTTAAGCTTCATTACTGTTTTTACATGTTCACACCAGTCTTGTTTTATTATCTCCATCTTTTTAAAGATATAATATATGGACTAAAGAGGTGCCAATACGTATAGATTGTATCAGCCTAAGAAAATGTCATAGTCAACAACAGACCAGGGACTGCCTGCTTCCAGTTTACTGACAAATAAGTCTTCATTGAAGTTTTCTGTCCATACTCTCTTAGCAACTCTAATTAAATGTTCTCATTTCCAAAAGTCTTCTTCATTATATAACTGTCAATCATGATGTCAATATAATTATTACTATTATTTCAGCAGCCCTCTATATTAATAAGATTCACAGAATGATTAAAGATAACTCCTTAAACAACCATGTACTCCAATGGTTTCAATCCTACCTTCAGGGCAGGCAACAGGCAGCCTTATGGCAGGACAAGCTATCATCTCGCCTACCCATCACATTAGGAGTCCCCCAGGGCTCAATACTGGGACCCCTTCTTTTCTCTTTCTTTATCAATGACCTTTATTCAGTCATCCCAGATGCTACCTGCATTCAATATGTGGATGACTCCACCTTGATTTGTTCTGACACCTCAACAGCTTCTTTATTCACATTAACCCAAAATACTGTCAATACAGTGGAAAAATGGCTCTCCAATCAACATCTAATCCTAAACCCCAACAAAACCTAGCTGCTCCTCTTCTACCCCACAAGCAGGACCCCCCTGCCATCCTTCAACACTAACAATGGCGCTATCATCTCCCCAGAAGCCCAAACTAAACTACCAGGTGTCATAGTTGATAACAGCCTGACGTTTGATGCACATATCAATCAAACTATCAAAACCATTAATAAAAATATTGCTCTCTTTACAAAATCAAGCCTTTCCTTACTCCACTTGCTAGAACTGCAATTGCCCGTTCTCATCTACTATCAACTCTTCTCTATGCCTCACCTCTATTCTCCAACTTAAACAAAACAGATCTTAATAAACTATCATCCTGCTATAATCACACTGCCAGATTTGCTACAGGCACAGCCTACTGGACACACCACTGTCACAACCTACATCGCCTAGGATGGCTTGAACTGCCTAGCCTACTGCAGTTAAACCAGCTAATAGTGGCACATAAAGTCCTTTACCAATCAGAAAATACACCTGCACTAAAAAATATTATCAGCCCCTACACCAGCACCCGCCCACTGCAATCATCCAAATTGATTGATTGCTGTGAGTTATTTTAGTTAATTGAGGTGATACTTTGGTATTTAAAGTGTGTTGTTTGTTCTTTTGTAAGATCTGATGAAGCGTGAGTTGTTCATGTGAAAGCGCTTATCCTGTTTTATCTGTGTGAATAAATTTACACTGGATTTTAGAGCCATGGTGGTCCCATCTTGCTGTTTTTTCCTGATTAGTTTTGGTCTTCTTGGTGAGGACCTTTGGGTAGCAGTTTGCATGTTTATTTTCATATTACACACACACTGTGTCATAACTGAACCAGTCTATCTGTGTAGGTATGCTATACAAGCCAGTACTCAATGCACATGCCACAGGAGCACTCCCAGCATGACATGCCCTGAATAACCATTTCACTGCCATGCAATCACAACCTGTGATGATATATCATCGTCCCACATAAAAATAGATAAGAATAACTAGATACAGTGGTGTTTATGTAATGTAAGTACATTTATATAATGTTCACCTTTCAGGAATACAACAGCAAGCTATCTGACTATCAGCTAATAGCATGTGGAAGAGCCACAAGTGCCACGGTGGAAATCTTTGAAGGCATTACATTATGTTACTGCTGCAAAGGATATGTGTGCCTATAACTGCTGTACTAAGTTAACAACATGCTGAATGTTGTCTCAGTCCCTCATGCCAAATCATAACACTTCCTACATATGTTATGCAAGGAAACTGTAATCACATGTCACCATTACTCTAAATAAAATAATTGGTATGTGAGAAATTATCATAGCTTTTTGTAAGAAGAATCAGCATCTACATGTGTACATAGCAGATGGGTTTGACCACAGCATCAGTGACATATACTGTCACAATAAGACTGATACAATGTTGTCCGAGCAGTAATGGATGGATTTGAACTGACTACTCAAGATCACTAGCTAAACATTTGTGCTTGGATCACAACTGCCTCATGACATGTTGTGTTACAATTGGGACAGTGCACATTTCTATGCATGACATCATCACTGTTTATTAGCTGGATATTTATGCTAAAAAGTGGTTGAAATACACAATAACACTGTAGCTATACATCATATATATATATTTGAAGAGTAAAACTGATGATGTGAATAAGAAAATTGTCAATGATATGCCATTTACTGTCCAGGAAGAAAAGGAGAAATACTTTCTTATTAGGAAAAATATAGATGAAAAATGTATGTTTATTGTCAGACATAAAAATAAAAAAGGGGAACTGGTAGGCAAAATATGACAGTATGTCTAGATTCAGAATATGGACAGAATAGGAATGAAAAGTATATATCTAATTATAACCAAGATATTTCGGAGCACTTTCAGGAAGAGGAGGTATATAATAATAATAATAATAATAATAATAGTTGTGGTGAGGACTATAACTTGGATATAAATGACCTTTTAGAATTTCACCATTTAAGGAGGTCCAAAAGGATAAAGAACAAACCTACAGTGTACTATCGCAACAATGGGGGGAAGTGGTAGATGAAAGGGGTACAGTTCAGGTACTAAATGAAGGTAATAACAATTCTATCACTCAAAAAGGATGTGTTTGGTCATACCAGAATTATAATATATTTAATTACAGTAGTCTCGAATTGGATACAAGATATTTCAACTTATTTATGAAGGGCCGGCTTGTTGCCAGTGACAAAAGCAATATAAGTAAAGTATTAATAGATTTAAAACTATTTGTAAGAAAGAAAAATCTTGACTTGATTTATGGGAAAAGAGATGATGATGGCAGAGACAATAAAGTAGGAAATTTTAAAAAGAAACGTACCTTTAACCCCCCACTACATCCTCAGCTGAAATCTTTTGAATTAGTGGTGGAACAGGAATTAAGGAAATCTTTAAGTAAATCTAAAGTTTTTTCCAACCTCCTATGGCAAGAAAGGCAACATCTTAGAGAGCTGAGTTTAAATAAAAATATCAGAACTGGTAGACCGGAGAAATGGGGAGCTATGGTCATTAAAAATAACATCATAAAAGTGGCCAAAATGGAAGAAATTACGGGAGATGAAGAAAAATATAATAGTACTTCTATTAATGAAATGTATATTTCCTATTCCAAAATAGACTTCAGCCTTAGAGAACTGTTATTTGATGACATGATTAGTGGGGATATGTCTAAATATTTGTATGTAGAAAAACCTGTGATACCTAGTATTTTTGGTATAGCCAAGGTACACTAAGACATTAATAATCCACCTTTAAGGCCTATTGTTTCTGCCAATGGTTCCAAAATCTATGGTATGGCCAAATAAATACATTACATGATTAAAACTGTATGGGTGGAGCATACAGAACTATTAAAAGATTCATGGGATTTTTTGAAGAGTATAGATCAGTGTATTTATAAAAAAGATATCTTTGTTACGATCGACACGGTGGATTTATTTTCGGTTATACCTCATCATACTGGAATGGAATGGTTTGAGGAAGCATTGATGGAAACTAAAAAGTATACTAGTCAGGAGGTTAGGGTGATAATGGAATTGTTAGATATGGTATTAAAAAACAACTATGTACTATCTGAAGGTGAATTGTTTAAGCAAATCAAAGGGGTGGCTATGGGCACAAGTTGCTCCTGAGTTATGCCAACATTGTTTTAAGCACATGGGAGAAAAGATACCTCTTTAATTCACCCTATAAGAACTCAGGGTGCCTTTATAAGGGGTACCTAGATGACTTATGTATATTTTGGATTGATACGAAGGAAAAACTAGATAAAGTTCTTGAATATCTTAACAATACCACAGAATATTTTAAATTTATCCATAGTTTAGGTAGAGATTATGTGAACTCCTTGGATGTTACCATTTATAAAGACTATCAAGAGGGTAAAATTATATCTAGAATCTTTAGAAAAGGTACTTTTTCAAATTCCTATTTGTACTTTACCAGTGCCCACCTACACAAGCAGAAAAGGAATATCATTAAGGAGCAATTTATTAGAGTCTCCAGAATACCATCTGATTAGGAAGTGTTTCTGGAAGAATGTGATAAGTTAAAAAGTATGTTTTTGGACAGAAAATATCCAGTCAAGATAATAGATGACGTTGCAATGGAAGTGAAGGAAGGGAGACTTAGTAAATTTGCCCTTATCCTAGGTCATGAATTTAATGTAATAAGCAAGGTTGTAGAGGAGCATACGAAAAGAGGAGATAATAAATATCCTAGTTCATTTATACTTAATTATAATGGCGATGCAGCCACCATTAAGAATATTATTAACAAAAATTGAAGAATATTTGCTGGTTTCACTGACCTGGATGTGATTTTTAAGAAGCCCCTAGTATTTACTTGTAAGAGGGACCGAAGCATTAAAAATATGTTGGAAAGTAATTTTAACTCCAATAGAGTAGCTAATAAGAGAAAGGGAACATTCAAATGTTGCAGATGCGCACAATGCCCTTATGTTAAAAATGCTGAAGAAATATTTTTGGAGAGTAGGGACAAAATAATTAGTAGTAAACACTTCTCTATTTGTGACAGTAAGGGTATTATCTATCTAGTAGAATGCAGTAAATGCCCTGCATTTTATGTGGGTAAATCAGAAAGAGCCTTGAAAAGAAGGATTTATGAGCATATGTACGATATTCATAAGGACGATAATAATGCCTTGTATAAACATACTTTAAAATGCATTTTTGTACTGGAAGAGGTAATACCTAATATTAGAGGAGGTGAGAATAGAATATCGGGAAGTTTTCTGGCAGCTAATATTAGACGCATGTAAAACTCCAGGTTTGAATGATCATATTTCCCTAGTCCCTGTGCTTAAAGCGAGAGCTGCTAGATTGTGAACAATCTAGTTACAAACTTTGGGTAATTCTACTAATTTTATCTAGATTCTGGTTTAAAACAATAACAATGAATGTTGAATGTAATGTATATCTACAATATACTTTTTCATCACTAGATGGAAGTAAAGCATGTTTTTCCACATATATTTACAATATGTTTTCAAAAGGTTTTTAGTAATTATAGTTTTTTTTAACTATAGTTACAATATTTCTTTTATATTAATATTTTTAGGTAGGAAAAGGATGTGTGTATGTGTGTGTGTGTGTGTGTGTGTGTGTGTGTGTGTGTATATATATATATATATATATATATATATATATATATATATATATATATATATATATATATATATATATATACATATATATTTTAATATATATATATTTTTATGTAAACAGATACTTGTTAGTTGCTTTTTGAATTATTGGTTCAAACTGCTGTTTTAAGAATGGAAATGGTGCTTTAAGGTCTTAATTGAAAGCAATGTTTAATTGGCTGCTATTTTGAAGGAGTGTATTTAAATAAAGTATTGGAGGAGTGGGTTTTTATCTGAGGAAGTTCAACAGTGAATGAAAAATGCGGTGATACAGTAAGGCATTTTAGTTTATGTTTTTGTAACAATAAATCTTCTTTGCTTGGTAACATCATGTTCCTGGTGCCTACTTTCAGCAATGTTGGAGCATTTCTGGCTCTCATAGGTAGCGACTTTTGTGTGAAGTTTTTGGCTTTGTATATTTGAAGAGTACTAAACACAGTATGAGGTGAAAAACACACTCACAGCTGGCTCAAACATCCTACATATGTAGTTACACAATGTACACAATCAAACTCACATAATACAGGAGAATTTGCACTCTAACTGTGAGATACTACAGTTATACAAGCATTATGCAATCATTGTGTGGCCCTGAGGATGCTATGATTTGCTAGTGTAACAGTGTGCCATAGTAAATCCGTCTCATAAGTAGCGGTGTACATAAAGTTGGTAGTGAGGTGGCCACCAGTATATGACAGTAATTACACATTATTTAACAAGTTATAGAATCAAACCACCTATTTATCCACTGACATCATCTATACAATGCATTACCAGCAGCTAGCACCACAGGAGAATACTGATTACAAGTGAGGCATATAGTATCTATGAAAGGATGACATCAGCTGTACACTGCCAAGGAGATGCATCTGGTAAAATGACTTTTACAGCCATCTGGGGTTGTAAAAGTTGACACTGAAAATATGAGCATGTGAACCAAACCTGAAATCATTTGCAGTCTCTCTCTCTCTCTCACACACACACACACACACACACACACACACACACACACACACACACACACACACACACACACACGCCCACACACACGCACACACACACACGCACACACGCACACACACACACGCACACACACATTTCCCATGTCAGGCATTGGAACTCCTACCTGTCTATTTACACATTCTAGAAATCACTCTATTAGTTGCAAATGCAACAGGAGAAGACTGACATCAATAATCTGTAAAAGGACATTTAAACTATTTGAAAATCCACTGTTTGGAACAGATAGTAATGTGTATCATAACTTGTGCAATTAATGCATATGTGTGCAGAGGACAGTGTAATATCACTATGATTGTCACATGTAATTTAGATACTATCCTTCATGTACATTGCATTACTTTGCAGGACACTGACATGTTTCACACTATTGGATGCCACATATATTCACTGTTGTACACCTGTGGGTTATCAGTCAAGCTTTCCTGCGACTTCATGTCCAAATGTTTGCACACTTGTATTATCCCACACTTGCACTATGTGTACTGCCAAAACAAACATGCAAATCATACATAGCACAGTGCACTACAGTATAACAGTGATAGATTATGTCAGAATAGGTTTACCAATCTTGTAACAAAGCTGCAATTGTAAACACTGCAGAGCAGACATACATAGGGCCCCAACCATGTCCCAAGACCTACACTCCATGTTTCTAAGCACCCTGGATAATATTAGGGTCCAACGTAACACTCTCATACTGGGTGACTTCAACTACCCCTCCATTAACTGGGAAACCTACTCATGTACCGATACACTTGCCCAACGTTTCCTTGAATTCATTAATTCCAATGCCCTGGACCAGCTCGTTCTTACCCCCACATGAGGTAGCAACATCCTTGACCTGGTCATTACTAACATGGGTGACTGTTGCTCTACATCAATAGTCAACTCCTCCCTGGTTAGATTTGACCACAAACTAATCACCTTGGAAATCCACATCCCTCCCACCCCCCCACAAAGGTAACCACCATGAAAAACTTCTCTAAAGCGAACTTTAGGCTCCTAAAACAGAGGTGACTAACTTCATGGCACCCATGCAAATGGAGAATAGTTGCATGACCACTGAATCATACACCAATGCACTGTACGAACACGTACACAAATGTATAGATCTCGCCATACCCAATAGAACCAAGATGGTCTCCCCCAAAAAAAGGAATCCAATCTGGTGGCCCACTGCCATAAACAAACTCTACAAGAGAAGGAGGAAACTGATGTTGAGATCCCTCATCAAATCCTCTAAAGCTAGCTATGAAAACAGAATTGTAGCAGATAATAAAGACAGCCACAAGGCCTTCTATAGTTATGTAAAGAATCTCCATGGCAATAGCCAGATTTGCTCTGAGTTACTGCACAATGGTACATCCTATACTGCATCGATATTGCCGATATATTGGCCGATAGATTCTGTGCCAACTTTACCCCTCTCTCCCCTGAAAGGACCAATCCCAATACCAGAAGATTGGCAGGCACCCAGTATTACTGCTGCACAGGTTAAAACAGCACTGTTCAAGGCCAAGAATACAGCTTCTATGGGACCTGACAATATCCCTGGCTGGGTTCTACATGAACTACAGAATGATTAGGCACCTCACCTGTGTGCCCTGTTCAATCACAGCCTCACCTCTGGCTTTGTCCCTACCAGATGGCACACTGCTACAGACATCCCTCTCCACAAAGGAGGAGCAACTACAGACCCTGGGAACTATCTCCCCATTAGCCTGATGAGTCTGATATGCAAAGCTATGGAACACATCATGGACCTAATAAACAAGGATATAGGGAATCCCCAAACTCTGGATCCCACACAGTTTGGTTTTGTGAAGGGTAGATCATGCCTACTCAACTTGGTTGACTTCTTTGAGTCAGTCACCAGAGCTGTGGATGAAGGCAAGAAGATTCATACAGCCTACCTTGATCTGGCCAAGGCCTTTGATACCATTCCCCACCCAGGAATCATAGGAAAAACTCACTAAGCTAGGCATCAACCCCTATATCACTAGGTGGGTTGAAAACTGGCTCACAGATAGAACCCACAGTGTGAAAGTAGCTGACTCCAAGTCAGACTGCTGACCAGTCACCAGTGGAGTCCCACAAGGTTCGGTCCTGGGTCCTCTCCTGTTTAGTATATACTTCTCTGAAGTCCAGGCCAACATGAAGGGACTCTGGCTGACAAAGTTTGCAGATGATTGCATGTTGGGAGCTATTATTAACTCCCCAAGTGATGCTGACATCTTACAGAAAGGCCTCACTGAGACCAACGACTGTTGTCAGAACCATGGCTTTAAGCTCAATGTCATAAAATGTGTCATCCTCTTTGGGAAAAACCTGGTTCCCATAAATTACCACATCGATGGTAGTCCACTGAACACAGACGGTGTTATAAGAGATCTGGGAACACAGGTTGACAGCAAGCTCTCTTGTGACCACCACATTGCTGCTGTGGTCAGAAAGTCCTTCTATGTGGCACATCTCATTACTAATGGTTCTGCATCCATGAAAAGAAAGAGGTTATTCTCTCCCTCTACTCTTCCCTCATTAGACCAATCATCAAGTACAATGCCCCATTTGGCATGTACCTCACTAGACACCTGGAACAACTAGAGAGACAGCAAAAGTACCTCACGAAGAGGATCCTAGGCCTTAAAAACTTGTCCTATATGGACAGACTCGAAAAACTCCAACTATTCTCTGTCTCATATCACCTACGTAGAGGCGATCTCTGCTTGACTTAGAAAGCCATGTCTGACCCAGCTCTGTCAGAAATGCTACATCTAAAGAAATCCCAATCCCTCCACACCACACGCTCCAGAGACGTCAACCTCATTACCACAATCAACAGAACATGCTGGAGGGACAGGTTCATAACCCAGAGACTGCCCATGCTATGGGATAGACTTCCCATACATGTCAAACAGAGCACCTCACTTGCCCTCTTCAAGAGAAATCTTGATGAGTGGATGGGAAATAGAAAATTCACCCTGAGGATCATTCCAGTGGCTCTACTCGACAGAGGCACTAGGAACTAAGGTCGGGTGCCATGATGCCAGAGTAATCCTATGGGCTAGGCTTGTAAAGGCTCCAGGGCCAATAGCCTAGTACACACCTATGAACTTATTAAATGAGTGAATTGCTTGAGTCAACATCATTCTGAAATCAAGATCAACTGTTGAGAAAAGTAATAAAGACATACAAATATTGCGCAACCTAAAACAATAGTTAGTTAATTAATTTATTTATTTATTTTTAATTTTATTCTTTGAACACAGAGATGTTAAGCTGAATTGCACTGATCATGGCAAAGTATTAGTGGATGTATAATCACATCTTGAACTGCAGCACTTATAATGGAAATGAATGGTACTCTGTGTTGCTCTGTGCCAATTTTTGTGCAAAGATCTGCACAAGAAAGGTTTCACATTAGACAGCAGGCACATTAATACAGCAGCAGGATAATGATGTGTTAATGAAAGGTGTAGCCAATATTAACAACCACAGGAGTCAGACAAAACATTCAGAAACATGTTGTCATCCATCTGGATTAAAACCTTTTGGGCATTGTAAGAAAAACATTTATACCTGAGTATTATATAAGTATAGCATGTAGGAAGTCATACTTTAATAATTCACATTTGACAGCAGATTTCTCCAAACAGGAATGTATGTATTCATCATCAGTACCCTACTGGCTACTGTAATCTGTACATCCAAAGTGTTGAAAAGTAAATAAAACTCAATAAATATACTGTAGCATAGTGGCCTGAAGGACAACAGAGTAACGCGGATCAAGGTAATAATATCACACACTACCTCACAACATATACACATCTTCTTACCACCTGTAAAATTATCCAGCATCCATCTGCCTGTCCAGCACTAAAATAAATTCTACACAACTATGTTCTCAATTGGTCATTGTGATCCAGTGACCAAAAATTCTTGTCTGTCTGTCTACAAACCTATCAAATCTGGTAGGCACTGTCTGCACCTATACAAGGTTGCTAAGGTTTGGAACTCCTTACCTGTATCCATATACTCCCACCCCCATCTTTCAAA
Organism: Protopterus annectens; assembly: GCF_019279795.1. Taxonomy (NCBI): domain Eukaryota; kingdom Metazoa; phylum Chordata; order Ceratodontiformes; family Protopteridae; genus Protopterus; species Protopterus annectens. The sequence goes on along the minus strand of NC_056738.1, from coordinate 376,876,242 downwards.
ATGACTCTGAAAGACTTACTAGCTAAAATCTGTCTCTGTTCTTGCTAAAATTAAGATAAATGATATCCCTAAATGTGAACAAGTACCTGTTTATTCCTTATATCTCTTTACTCTCCCTTCTTCACTTACTTTCTTACTTTTATCAAATTCTCTTCCTTGACTTTCTCTCTAAATATACCAGAAGCCTGGTTTTCCCACACATCATATTGCAATTGCTGTTTGTATTAGACTAATCTACCTTTAATTTCTCTACAAACTGTCTCAAATTTCTCTAAATATTAAATAATTAATTTATAACTTGTTTTAATTTGCAACCAATGTTTTTATACTTAATTTGTTATAATTATTTTAACTGCAGATGTTTTTGTCCCCAGGCCTCTGCTGAAATGGGCTTCTACCCAGTCAGACTTTCGTATTAATCAAATATCAATAAATAAATAAAACAATTGAAGCACAGTGACAACTTCCTGAAGCAGAAGGGGTAAACAGAGACAGACGGGGACAGATTCAGTGAGAAATACCAAAAAATCTATTTTGTGTGACACGATGGGACATATATAGTGTTAATCTTACTTATTAAATCATCATTAATCTGTTATACTCTGATTGCTATAAGGACAAATAACAGGTAGGAGAGTGCAATAAACATGATGACAAAAGCAAGGTAAGGTTGGCTTAATATGTCTCCCTATTGGGGATGTATTTTTTTGCAAATGATGTCTTGGTGCACTATTTAAAAGGTATGTCAAGGAAATGTTGTATATGCACAGACATAAAGATGTTGCAGTTAAATATATGATAGGAATATGAAATGTCATGATTTAATAAACTGATATATATCTGTAATTGAACCCATGACACTATGCAAAAACTGTATGCCATACACATGGTAATTATCTCAACATACCATACAGGACTTCCTAGTTTATTTCATCCAACAACCTAAGAAGTGTTACATTAACTGTATTTCAATACTTCCTTTGGTCTGCCTTTACTCTGCATTACCATACCACAGCATATTTAAGCACATTTGAATGGCAGTGACTGGACCACTAAGGTTAAATTGAAATCACCATCTTTTGCAATAAGAAACTGATCAGCATTCACCATAACTCGGCATTGTTGTGCTTTGCCAGCCTTCACACAAATGTCAAGGACATTCAAATTGCTGGAACCTGTGTTCGGAGAGACTGCCTTACAGATAATCTGCAAATATACAGAGCTGTATATATTTTTTTGGTTATAGAGTTTGTTCATTTTTGCTTAGATCTCTGTTGAAACTGTTGTCTCACTGTTCTGAGAGACTGATCGGCAAATATACAGAGCTGAGAATATTTTTTTGGTTTTAAAGTTTGTACTGTTAGTTGTTGCTTAGATCTCTGTTTTGTCCCACTCACCCTCCATATTTTTGGATTTTAGTTTAAATTTAGTGGCTTTTGCAGTTGCCCGCCCCACTGTAGATTCGATCTGGGACGCTCCCCCAGTCCCATCTCTTTACTACATTCTACCTAATAAACTCTTTTTGCACTTGCTTTTAGTCCTTTTTAATTTAATTGCATTTTTTAGACTGTGTTTGGTCTAATATTGCTACGTACTCAAGTGTGCTAGCTTGCACTGCATGTAAATTGTTTTTACTACTGTTTTTGGTACTTTTCAGTAAAAAAAAAAATTGTAAAGCCTGTTTCCTACCTTTCCTGTAACTAGTCTTCCAGATACAGATTTGCTGTATCCAAGACTGTATGTAAGCTTCTGAGCCCCCCCCCCAAGCCTTTCTGTGTTGGAGGGAAGCCTTCTAGCTTATGAGTGGGAGTGGTAAGCACTAGGTAACCTGTCTATATTGGCCGTTTGAGCAATCTTCCATCTCTCTCAACTTTCTGATTTGACAGCCTGCATTTGCACTTGTTTCTGTACTGTAACTCATCTAGTGCTGATACAGATTCTTAGTTTTAGCACTTAGATTTGCTTATTCATGCTCAGCACTTGTTCAGAACTTGTAAGCACTAAATAAGCTACTAATTACTATAGCACTCAATCTTCCTCGTTACCTAGAGGAAAACAGTTTTTGTACTTACTTTTCTCACTTGCTTAGAGAAAAACAGCTCTCGTACTCACTTTCCTCACTTATCTAGAGGAAAATAGTTTTTTATTCAGGAATGTCCAAGGATTAGCTCTGGGCATCTTGAGGCAATGTAGAAATTGCCTCATGTACACAGACAACCCTCTCCTCCTACCACCCAACACTACAACCTGTGAGAGATGCACTTATCTAGCCAAACTGGAGGTAAAGCTCTCTCCAACCAAGACTGAACTTGACAGTTATGAGGGGAAGGTAAACATTTGCACCACATCACACTCATCACATAGTCTCACTAAATCTACACCACCAAAATCCACACATAGTAACATAAAAACATTCCCGGAGGCTCTCAATAATAATCTGTCTAAGCAACAGAGACCTCCAAAGCAGAAACGCAAGCAACCTCCATCCCCCAACACAACCCAAATGACACATAGCCCACAGACTCAGTGTGCCACTCAACCATAGCCAATAAGGCAAAACAACGTACCCAACACACTATTCATAGGTGACTCTATATTCAGGCACACTGATGTCCCACTCACCAGGCTAAACAAGGTTACTGTCAGCTGCCTGTCGGGTGCCAGCATCCGCCACATAACCCACGCACTCTGGTCACTCCACAACAAGTACAAATATGACTCTTGTCATTGTCCATGTTGGTGTGAATGACCTGAGACGTACCTCCCTGGACTACATGAAAAGAGACATGGAAGAGCTCTCTGATCTTGTAGCCCAGGCAGGTATGACCCTAGCCCTGAGTAGCACTCTGCCATTGCCCAGAACGATATCGCAGTACATGGACAAAATGATTGACCTCAACAATTGGCTAAGCTTCTGGTGTCATTCTAAGGGGATCCACTATCTGTCTGCTTGGGATGACATGGTCAACAGACCACGATGCTTTGTCACAGATGGCCTGCACCTGTTGCCCCTTGGATTCCGGATACTGGCTAAGGCTCTTGCTGCCCCTATAGTGCCTTTTTTAGGCAGGGTTCAAATAACAAATTCACCACCATAACAGGAACAGGCAAGCAAAAACTGAGGGTAATGTTACTCAATGCTAGAAGTCTAAATCTCAAAATGCACTCACTCGAGGCACTCCTTAAAATGGAGAACATTGATATCTGTGCAGTGACTGAGACCTGGATCAAGGCTCCAGAGAGGACCGCTGCACTACCAGGTGATAACTCATACCACACTTTTCAGCCATATAACCTGGACTGAAACACCAAAGGCGGAGGTGTGTCCATATTCATTAAGGATATCCACACCTCCAGGCTAGTTGCAAAGCATAATGCATCTGAGGTTATCCAAGTGCAACTAACTCTGGGCAAAACTGCAATCCAAATTGTAGCTTGCTACAGATCCCCCACCATGCCCCAGGATTCCCACTCCTCCTTTTTTGATGTACTGGAAAATATTAGAGTTCAACCAAACACCCTAATAATGGGTGACTTCAACTACCCCACCATTAATTGGGAAAACTACTCGGTTACCAACTCCTTAGCTCAACACTTTCTGGAATTCATAAGCTCCAATGCCCTAGATCAACTTATCCACACCCCCACCAGGGGCAACAATATCCTAGACCTAGTCATTACCAACATGAGTGACCGGTGTTCCACACCTGAAGTCAATTCCTCGTTGGTCCGATCCAACCATAAGCTTATCACCCTTGATATCCACATCCCACCCCCACCCCCATTAAGGAAACCACAGTAAAAAATTTCTCCAAAGCCAACTTCATGCTTCTTAAGGCAGAAGTGGTGAACTTCATGACACCCATGCAGATGGACAATACAGTTACAACTGCTGAATCCTACACAAATGCACTCTATAAGCACTTACACGAGTGCATTGATCGTGCTATCCCAAACAGAACCAAGATGCTATCCTCCAAAAAAGGAAGCCAATCTGGTACAACAGAAGGAAGAAACTGTTGCAAAAGAGAGTAAAATCCCGTGAGTGGAGGAGCTCACTGGTCAGCCTCAGTAAGAAGCTGAGATCCCTTATAAGATCTTCCAAAGCTAGCTATGAATACAAAATCACCACTAAATCCAAGGACAACCACAAAGCATTCTATAGCTATGTCAAGAATCTAGATGGCAACACCCCAGATCTGCTCTGAGTTACAGCACAAAGGCATGAAAATTACAGAACCCAGCTGATATTGCCAACATCCTGGCAGATAGGTTCAGTGCTAACTTTACCCCCCTCTCACCCCCTAAAGGGCCCATATCTATACAGGAAGAATGCAGAGGCCCTGTAATCACAACTACACAGGTAAAAGCTGCACTCTCTAAAGCCGAAAACACAGCATCCATGGGACCGGACAACATCCCAAGCTGCGTTTTACACGAACTTCAGAATGAACTGGCTCCCCACTTAAGCACCATGTTCAGTAATAGCCTTGCATCAGGCTTTGTGCCCACTGAATGGCACACAGCAACAGTTATCCCACTCCACAAAGGGGGAGCCACCACTAATCCCAGATACTATCGACCTATTAGCCTGATGAGCCTAGTCTGCAAGGCCATGGAACGTATCATCATGGAACTCATAAACAAAGACATTGGTAACCTCCAAACTCTGGATCCCACCCAGTTCAGGTTTGTGAAAGGCAGATCATGCCTCCTGAACCTGATCGACTTATTTGAGGCAGGCACCAAAGCCGTGGATGAGGGTAAGGTGGTTCACACAGCCTATCTTGACCTTGCCAAGGCTTTTGACACCATCCCCCATTCTGGAATTTTAGCTAAACTCACTAAACTAGGTATAAATCCCTATATCACAAGATGGGTTGCCAACTGGCTCACTGACAGAACCCACACTGTAAAGGTTGCAGACTCCAAATCTGACCTCAAAGCAGTGACAAGTGGAGTACCACAGGGTTCCGTCCTGGGACCTCTCCTGTTTGGTATCTACTTCTCTGAAGTACAGGCTAACACAGAAGGACTCTGGCTAATGAAGTTCGCAGATGACTGCAAGCTAGGAGCCATAGTCAAGTCCCCAAATGATGTGGACATCCTACAGAAGGGCCTCACTGAGACAGATGCCTGGTGTCAGAGCCATGGCCTCAAGCTCAATGCCAAAAAGTGCAGTGTCATCCCCTTTGGTAAAAACTCTGTACCCATGAACTACCACATGGGCAGCAATCTACTTAACACCGAATGCGTGATAAGAGACCTTGGAACCCAGGTGGAGAGTAGTCTCTCATTTGATAGTCACATCACCACAGTAGTCAGGAAGTCCTTCTACGTGGCACATCTCATCATAAAAGGGTTCTCATCCAGGAAAAAAGAGGTCATTGTTCCCCTCTACTCGTCACTCTTTAGACCCATTATAGAGTACAATGCCCCTTTTGGAATGTGCCTCACAAGACATCTGCAGCAGCTGGAAAGGCCACAGAAGCACCTCACAAAGAGGATTACTGGCCTCAAACAAATGCCCTACACTGACCACCTCAAAAAACTCTAGCTTTACTCCGTAGCATATTGCCTACTCCGAGGTGATCTCTGCCTAACATATAAAGCTATGTCAAACCCAGAGCTGTTGGACATGCTACACCTAAAGAAATCCCAATCCCTCTGAGCTACACACTCTAGGGACCTAAACCTTGTCACCACAATAAACAGGACATGCTGGAGGGATAGATTCCTGTCCCAGAGGCTTCCCATACTCTGGAACAAGCTACCCATCTATGTCAAGCAAAGTTCTTCATTAGCACTCTTCAAGAAAAATCTTGATGAGTGGATGGGAAATAGGAAATACACCCCAAGGATCACTTCTGTATCTCTGCTGGACAGTGGCACAGGAAAATAACTTTCTTGGGTGGTGTAAGCCAGGGAACCTTGCTGGCTAGGCATATGTAGGCCCTTGGGCTGATAGCATAGTACCTACCTATAAACCTATGAACATAAAGTGAAAGCTTTTCCATGGACCATTTCTGGCCATGTGTGTTGTGTGAATCTATTTTTTGCCCAGATTAAACATGTGAAAAAAGGAGTGGATTGGACAGCAGTGAAAATGGGGCTGGCAAGCCAAAGATAGAACACAGGGGAAAGAATACAGGAATTTGCACAAGGGTCACGGTAGAGCACCATAGCTATCCACTTCTATACAACATAAATGTACAGTTGTACACACTATTTCATAACTTTGGATTGTAACTACACCAGTAATGGGTGACAAGAGAATAATGTTGTCTGGCCAACTGGACTATATGAAGTGTGTCAAGATGGGTAGGTTACAAACCAAATGCAGACATACAGGACATACAACACAGACAGGGATGGTGCTGGAAACAAAAGGTTGGGGTTCACCATGACTGGGATAGGTGGGGACATCAGAGCTGCACCCACATCCAGCTTGACAACAATGAGAATCTAATCCAAACCTTCAGAATTGTCAGAAATGTCTCTTGCAGCAGCTCCTATGGTCAATGTTGGATGTGACACCATTGCAATCTGATGCAGGTCTTTTTCAACCCTGCCAACAGATGCACCGAGGCTCATCTCCATGACATCCTGCCAGATTCTGCTGGGTGACAAAATCACCACCTCCACTAATACTACTTCTACAGGGTATAATTGCACCAGCAGCTGGGGCAGAGCTACCTGACACAGATAAAGATGACTAGGTATAGCAAGGATTGTAGAGGTAATACCGACAGGTTGTGAACCTGATATGTTTGGTGTCTGTGCTGCTATCTGTGGAGGTATGGAGGCCAGAGTTGCAGTGGTCAATCTACTTATTTGTGTGCTGTTGGTCATTTATTTTTCAGCAGCAATGAATGCAAACAGCAGATTATTAATAAATTGCAACCCCAAAAAAATAAATAAAAAGAGGGAGAAAGGGTGGGGGAGACAACAAGAGACAGTTAGATACATGGCATTTCACAGTACTGTATTTTTCAATAAAATCTGTTTGGCAATACCTAAACAATTATGACAATTTACTATTTGTAAACCCTTGTCATGTCCGTGTATGATGGAAAGGCATTTATGTGTCATAAAATAAACAAATCATCACTGCTGTGATATAACAAAGAACACCCATTATTTTCATATGATGGATATGAAATACACATTTAAATGTAATAATTGCAATTACCATAATTTGATTCTTTCTTATGTATTATTGCTGTTAATATTTTATAAATACTTATCCAGTAATAAAAAAGTAATTGCTGCTTCTGGGTGTTGAAGCCACATACAGTTAAGCTGATGTTCTCACTACATAATACAAGCAGCAAGAGTTATTGGGGAAGGCATGCAAGCTTGCAATGAAGGTTGAGGTATTCCTGCTGAAGATGCTATTGTTTGAGGGAATGGAAAGAAATTTCTGGCTTCAGTTTAGACCAGAGTTTAGACTTGTACCTCTATCAAATGTGTTAATCTCTCCTGGTGTGTCTCATGGTTTGCAGGTATTTCTTCTGCAGCTGTTCAAAAAGAAAACAAATATATATGTGTATATATATATATATATATAAAAGCTTGGCTTGCTAGATCATTAATGCTAAATCACAGACAGGTTGTGGGCCATTATAGTTAGACAACTGGGGGTGCTCCCAGTCCTAAATTCAGCCTCCCATTGGCTTATCAGGTCCTGCTTGCACTTTTTAAGGTCACTATAGTGGTGACAACATTGTTCCCTAGTGTGTGGAATGCCAGTTCCACTGGACACAGCTTTGGCTAAACTATTCTGCGCCTCAGCCTTATGCTAAGACCTGGTAGAATCCCCCTGCAGCAGCCTATGGCTGTAGCAATTTACAAAGAGTGCCGCAAATATCCTGGACTCCTCAACATCCCACCTCTAAATTTATCTTCATTTCCTCCCTTACCAGCCATGTCTGCAAAAGTCAAGCTAGTAAAATATGTCTAAACTGAAGCCCATTTCAGACCTCTCAGGCAACTGTTTGTGCACAAGGATGCAGAGTCTTGCCAACTACATTTGAGCAATTGAAAGGAGATGAATTCCTTGGCAGTTCCATTGGCACTACTTACATCACATTACAGTGAAACTGTGATACATGGCATTCAGCTTTGCCATGTGTGCTGCTCAACCTACTGACATAGGTTTCAGTGTTCAAAAATGAAATGCTAAATGGCATGGCTTTTAATCCTTTCAATTTGGAAAGAGAGAATGAATTGTGACATATTGGATATTGGGCTTACACATTGTTAAACATTGTTATACCTCATGGTAATCAAATCCATGGATAAAGTATGCATACATTGAAAGTTTGCATATTAATTGATATTGTCACAGGAAAAATAACTTTGTAGCATGGAAATTAGAGATATACTAATTTCAGAATGGATGGAGATACACTTTAGAGAGGACTGTATGTATGTGATTTTAATTAATCCTGGGAATGCAGTCTTATGTAAAAATCAATATTTATGACTGTAAATATATTTCAGATGGATGCAGAAGTATGAGCTGAGTAATACATACTTTACAAGACATATCTGCCCTAAACACAGAGACAAATATGTAATAAATCATAATGATTATAACAAAAGCATTGTGCCCATCATATAGATGCAAGTAAATTTTAAATTAAATATAATCATTGTCATGTTTAAGAAACTGGACACACATTAGCTTGAGGTTATATGTGAAGCATTAATTATATGTGGTAAATAGAAAAGTTTACTTGTGCATGCTTTGCTGATACATTGCTTGCAAGAAACATATTTAAAATTATTCAATTGTTTTACATTCCTAATCAAAATATTGTGAGAAATGGGATTCTTAGACCCTTTATAAAAGCCTCTTTTAGCTTGATTCAAAACCTTGATCTGCTGCATTCTTTTTTTATACTCTTATGCTTATACCTTGTGCTACAGAGATAGGTATGCAATAGTTGGACTCCACTCTGTACTGTGGAGAGTGCTGTGGGAAGTGCTTTTTTGCCAGGCATGTTTGTGCCTAAAGTGTTCACTTTTTTCCTGCCAAGTGCAGAGCAAATGCAAACCAAAGTGACAGAAAAGTTAGATATTGTGAATAATTTCAATGCAATCTCTAAACAATATTCAGACAATGCAGCATGTACCTTATGTCTCAGTTCAGTTACACCTTGTGCCACAGAATTGGACATCTGCCAGGTGCATTCTCTGCAGTAAGTACTATCTATGTTGTGGGGGGCCGAGCAAAGAAGCCAGGCATATCTGTTCTACATAAGGTAGCCTAAACTAAATTTTTCACTTTTTTCCTTCGGCAGTGAATCATTTTTGTATGCTGTGAGCAGAGAGCAAATGGAAAAGGCATTAGAAAAAAATTCTGATAGAGAAAAAAGATGACAGCAAATTAAATGCAATCAATGGATTTATGTTGCAATAACCAGAGCAAGAAGTGACAGATTCATCCTTCTTACATGTCATTGCAACATTAGGAATATACATTTAGCAAATTATCAGATGTGTAGTTAATTCCAGATAATGTAAAATAATACATATTAAAGTGGACAGTCAAAAGTTCACGTTGTTAGCATTATTGACAAGATTTGCTTTTTAGACAACACAATGGAATCACAAAATGTGATTAAATACATTTTCAGACCATCCTCTGTAAAATTATCATTTAAGTGGATTTGAACCATGCAGCAGCTGTCCTTGTTCTCTAAGCTCACTGTACTTACACTTTGTGCCACACAGAAAGGTACCTGAGAGCTGTATTTTTTCACTGAGTGCTATCCAGAGTGCTCACGGTCATGCAATACCACCAGGCTTGTTTGTGCTACAAAAGACAGTCTAAACTAAATCCTTCACTTTTTTTCTTTAAGTGGGGTAAGTTAATGTACTGCCAAGGGGTGTTCAATTGTAGAAGGCAATATTTATAGGTTCATAGTTTCATAGATTAGTACTAAGCTAACTGCCCTTGCAAGCCATTTTAAGCCTACCCAATTATCCCTTGTGAGACTCAAACCCTGCACCTTGTGTTTGTAAGGCAAACACCTTAACCATTAGGCCACCCTTATTTATCAGAAGCATTCAAAATTTTTTTGGGAATAACAACATGAGGGCACATAAAATGATTCACAGTGTATATCTAAAAATGAGCAGAGCTGCTACTGCCTTACACTGATACATTTGACCTTCTTATCTCCTGGCCACAGCAGTACTATCATGTATGTGTCACAATATCAGAGCTTTAATGCCATGAGAATGGAGAAGGACATAGTGGACAGAAGAAATGCTTTCATTGTTCACACAGCAAAAACAATTAATATGGACATAATTGTTTTGCAGTGTGAACAATGAAAGCAAAAAACAATTATGTCTGTATTAGTTGTTTTTGCTGTGTGAACAATGAAAGCACACACAATTAATATGGACATAATTGTTTTTGCTTTCATTGTTCACACAGCAAAAACAATTAATATGGACATTATTTCAAAGGACTTATCTGTCTGTCAGTTTTCCTCAATGGTAGCCTTTGTTGAGTTTCACAAATCAATACATTCATAAACCAAAATGAGTGTCAAGATTTAGTATAACTTGCCTCAAAAAAATATCTGTGGACAGGTTTTGAACCCTGCATCGGCTGTTCTGTTTCTCTAATTTCAATTCATTTGCACATTGTGCCACAGAGATAGGAATGTGACAACTTGGATTTCTTCATACATTACTGTCCTGAGAAAAGTGCAGAAATGACAGTCTTCATTGCACTAATGATGAGAGTCCAAATAAAAAACGTTTTACCTTAGGCAGTGATATGTCATACACTGCTACTGACCACTGCCAGTCAATGCAGTGCAATTCCAAATGGGGTGCAAATGATGAGCACTCAATCAAGAATAGTAAGAGCAATCATTTAACAGCATTTCCCATAGCTGTCACAGACAAAGACATATATTAGCAAGGATAATAAGTGTTTAGATGTACTGCTATGTGATACTCTATCAAGCCACATTGAAAGTCCAACAGAAACAAGTTACGAGAGCTGTCTTTTCTCATTTAACAATAAATGTGTGGATGATTGTGATATTGACAGCAGTTAGGATACCTGTGTACTCACACTTTATTAAACAAAGACTACAGACACTGCAATTGTATTCCTCTCTCTTTATAGTGACTCATTCTCTTGTCTATCCTTTCTTAACAGCAATTATACATCTGTGTTATTGCACATGTTATCTGTATCAATATTTCATATACTCCACTGAATGTGACCAACATTTCTTATTGTGGGGTTGTAACTATGGTGCTAAAAGCCAGCATCTGAATGTTAGGAATGTTGCTCTTCTAAATCAGTCAATATATTTTCAGATTTTTTGTTAAGTCTCTTTTCCCTAACACACCCAGGTGTACATTAAAGAGGAGAGGCTATGTAACCCTGTTTGTTCCTGTAGTCAGAGTAATCATAAACATCTGCAAGCCATTAGCAAGGAACACTTCTCAATTCTTGGAATTGCATTGCTAGGACATGTGCTTGAAATCATGTTGGTCCTTACACCATGTTTACCTTCCCAAAACTCAATGCAGATTTTGATATTCAGGAATGCTAACAATTTAACACCTAATTTAAATACTCACAGTGCTCACAGGGCTGACTCTGCATTATTTAAATATAATCATGTAGTAATACACTTGTATTATAGTGAGGAGACTGGATCCAGAGATCTCAATACTGCTAATAAACACATTTGAAGAGTTATCTGTTTTCTACACTGCTGTATTATCAAGGTATGCTGCTGTTTCTTACATAAAGATTCCATTTTAACATTAATAGGTGAATTGCACTGACCTCTAAAAAGCATTTTTATTTTAATTGTTTTATCCATTTCTTTTGATATGGCCATGTCTGCATTACATAAAGTATGTAATAGAATGCAACATGTTTATATTTAATTGTTGTTTGCACAGTTATTATAGATGAGTATATTATAACTTTGAAGGAAGGTCTGGCATTTTACCTGTGTTAGAAAAAAGAAAAGTGTGTTGTGTTTGTGGATTTATACCTGACTGCCCTCTATAACAGTGGAGAAGGCACTTATAATTGTTTTTGTCTTACATTTTAATGCTATTTTTTGAATTGTTATTGTTAATTCTGTAATGTATTACACTGTTAAACCTGTGCTATCTGCATTACAGAACTGTTATAGATTGTTGCTGATATTTGATTTAGAAATGTTTGGGGGGAAACTGTCTTAACTTGAGTGTAGTCATAGAGAACATTAACGTTTAAACTGTTGTGTGCATAATGGATTCATGCATGCATGCATTCAAATGTAATTGAGTTCACAGCCATCATGTATATTAAATATGCAATTATGTGCGGCTGTTTTCACAAGGCCTTCTTCACATACATCCGCAATCTCAAAGGTAACTTCCAAATCTGCTCTGAATTGGTGGTCAAGAATACCACATACACAAATGCCATAGATATAGCCAATCTGCTGGCAGACAAGTTCAGTGAAAACTTCAACCCTCTGTCCCCCATAAGTAAACCAGGACATCCCCAGCACCTGCCCCCATGACCATGGAGCATGTCATTAATGCCCTCTCAAACACAAAAAATGCAGCCTCCATGGGACCCGACAACATCCCTGGCTGTGTCCTACATGAACTCAGGTAAGATCTTTCAGTACCACTAGGCACCCTATTCAACCAAAGCCTGTGCACTGGCTTCATCCCAGCAGAATGGAGGACAGACACTGTCATCCCTCTACACAAACATGGAGCATCCACCGACTGAGGCAATTATAACTAGACTAACTAGACTGATCTGCAAGGTCATGTTACTCATTATCATGGACCTTATAAACAAGGACATTGGCAAACTCCAAACACTTGATCCCACACAGTTTGGTTTTGTCAGAGGGACCTCATGCCTGTTAAACTTGGTTGCCTTCTTCAGAACAGTCACCAAACCCATGGATGAGGGGAAGACAGTGAAAACAACCTACCTTGCCAAAGCCTTTGACACTATTCCCCACTTGAAAGCCTGTTTAATGAAGCGCTTTTCATCTCACTCAGTGGTGGGACTTCTTCAAATAAAATAACAGTACTAATCATCTAAAATACACAACTCTTTGAAACTGTGCACCAATCAAAACCTTTCTACTCTTCCCCTTTTTTAAAAATTAACTCATTCATTACAAACAAATTTCTAACCCAATATATAAAAAGTTACCAAAATGAAGGTTTAAAAGTTGTGAGAAACTATAATTCATTTTGTCTGATCACCTTAAAAGACTCTTGAGTTTAAGTATACACAGTACTAAACAATCATCTAAAATACACAACTCTTTAAAACTGTGCACCAATCAAAACCTCGAGATACAAGCACTAAATGATTTAACCATGCAACCTGTTAGGGTCATGAAACTGGATAAAGGGGGCAGGTTGGTGTTAATGAACAAAGAAGATTATACTGAAAGAATGTTTAAACACCTAAATAGCAACACATATATGGAAGTCTCAAAAAATGAACTGAGTAGGGCATATTCAAGTATTAAATCACACATTAATGACATGTACATGAAAGCAACGATTAATGTGGAACTGTATAATTATTTAACCCTACCATCCCCTAGAATTCTGACCTTGTTTGGAATCCCAAAAGTACACAAGAGTACTGACAACCCACCAATGAGACCACTCATTGATGCAAGTTACAGCTTAACTTATGCAGGAGCAAAAATAGTGAATAATTTGTTGAAAAAATATGTCACCCAAGAGGAACAAATTTGTAAAAACTCATGGCCATTTTTGAGTAAAATTAATAACTTAGAATTCAAAAGTGAATTTGACTTTTTGACCATAGATGTGAAAGACCTCTACTCTTCTATTCCCCATATGGAAGGAAGAGAATGGGCCAGTCACATAATGAGAGCAAAATGCGCCCCATTAGAAGAGGTGAACTTGATTGAAGAACTATTAGAATTGATTTTAGCCAACAACTTTATAATGTTTAAGAAGAAATACTTCCTCCAGCAGATTAGTGTTGCAATGGGCTCCCCGTGTGTAGCAAGCTTTGCCAACCTTGTAATGGCATATTGGGAGGGTGAACACATTAAAAAAAGGAATATATAGCTAGGAAAATTTACTTTTATACAAGGTTCCTGGATTATATTTTTATGATCATCGGGGGGGGGGGGTGAGAACACAGCCAGTTACCTTGTTAACTATTTCAACATATTCATAGACTTTTTGGAATTTACATCTCCCCTACTTAGACACTGATTTAAGAAAGGACTTGGTTAAAGAATGTACATAGCAAACATACACAGAAAAGACACTTATTCTAATGCTTTTCTGAATTTTTCAAGCTGCCACCCCTTTCACCAGAAATCTGCAGTGGTGAAGAGGCAATTAGTTAGGGCAGCTAGAATGATTACCAAAGATGAAGATTTCTATGTAGAATGCACTATATTGAGGAATATGTTTTTGAAGAGGGGCTACCCTAATACTCTAGTAAAAAGGCTTATAGTAGAAGTCCAGTGTAAATGGAGTATTGGCTTCTACAAACCCATTCTTAGCCAAGTAAGGGGAGATAACTCACAGGTCAGTATAGATGAAAGGAACAGACTCAATGTTAACCACCAGACCTTTACATCACATAGCTTCATAATACCATTTTGTTTAGAAGCTACTGAATTCAGACACATCATACATAAGAATTGGGAACTTGTGATGAAACATCCATTAGGAACAAACTAGACCAGAAGCCAAAAGTGATTTTCAGTAGGGGCCTGAACCTGAAATGTCTTCATGAAAGGGGAAGTACAACTTTACCTAACAGGCAGAGCATGTGGACGTGTGGTATGTGTAACCACTGCAAATTTATGGAAATCGGCCCCAAATATGTCATGAGGCAGAGGACGTATACCATTAGGCAGAAATTAGACTGTCAGTCTAGAATGGTAGTCTATATGGCTCATTGCCAACAATATCCAGCATACTACATAGGAAAAACAGATAATAGACTAAGAGAACAGTTCGATGAGCACCTCTATAGTATTTCTAGAAAGAAACAGGAAAATGCTCTAGCAAGGCATACCATGGAATATGACAATCATAAGTTCAAATGTACAGCAATAGATCAAGTGGCCCAAAGTGATTGAGGGGGACCAACCTCTCTTATGCTTGAGAGGCTCAAACTCTTATGGCAACTTGGGACAAATGTCTGCCATTTTCCAGGCCTTAATGAGATGTGCTCAATTGTATATATACTTAAACTGAATAGCCTTTTAAGGTGATCAAACAAAATGAATTATAGTTTGTCACTACTTTTAAACATTTATTTTGGTGACTTTTTATATATTGGGTTAGATATTTGTTTGTAATATTGGTCTTAACAAAGGAATTAACAGTCATGAATGAGTTAATCTTTAAAAAAGGGGGGGTAGAAAGGTTTTAATTGGTGCACAGTTTCAAAGAGTTGTGTATTTTAGATGATTGTTTAGTACTGTGATTTTATCCGAAGAAGTCCCACCACTGAATGAGATGAAAAGCACTTCATTAAACAGTCTCTTATTTTACCTCTACGTGTTGGGTGTGTATTTTTGCACCATAGCAGTTTTTAGATTGTCCTCAGTTAACAACTATTTCTTAGTTTGTACTATTCCCCACTCAGGCCTAATAGATAAATTCTCCCAGCTAGGCATCAACCTGTATGTTACCAGATAGGTAGATAACTGGATCATTGATAGATCCCACTCAGTCAAAATAGGGGAAGCTACCTCTAGTAGTAAACCCGTAACAAGCAGAGTACCCCAAGTATCAGTCTTGGGGGCCTCTACTGTTTGGGATATACTTTTCTGAGGTGCAAGCCAAAACCAGTGGTCTGTGGCTGACCAAATTTGCAGATGACTGCAAGCTGGGCACTGTCATAAATTCCCCTAGTGATGTCAACATCATCCAAGAGGGCCTTGCCCAAACTAATGAATGGTGCCAGAAGCATGGCCTCAAACTGAATGTCAAGAAATGCATCATTATCCCCTTTAGGAAAAATGGGGCACCCACTAATTATCACATTAATAAGAATGCACTAAGCATGCAATCAGTCATGAGGGACTTGGGCACCGTGGTTGATAGCAACCTGCCTTTTGACCACCACGTTGCCTCCGTTGTAGTTAAGGCTTTCTACATGGCCCACCTCATAAGTAAGGGTATTTCATTCAGGAACAAGGAGATCATAACATCCCTGTACTCCACTCTTATCAGACACATAATCAAGTACAATGCCCCCTTCGTCATGTACCTTGCCAAGCACATGCAGCAGGTAGAGAGATGACAGAGCCCTGTCCCTCTACTCAGTCTTGAACAGGCTGCTTAGAGGTGACCTGTATCTGGCATAAAAGGCCATCTAAGACTCAGCCTTGATGGAGTTGCAGCATATCCATAAGTCAAACTCCACTCATGCAATCTGCATGCAAGACCTCAACCTGGTTTGCGACATTAATAGAACTTGTTGGTGGGATAGATTTGTGCCCCAACGACTTCCCCATCTTTGGAATAGACTCCCTCTCCATGTCAAGCAAACTACCTCTCTAGCCCAATTTAAGAGGAACCTGCACGACTGGATGGGAAACAGAAAATATATCTCTGGATACCACCTGTGTCCCTGGTGGACAGGGAAAACAGGTGCTTACTTTGTAGGAACATGGGTGAAATTCTTGGCTAGGAAGTAAGAGCCTCCATGCCAATAGCCTAGTATTGTCCCATGAACCTATGAACCTTCCAGGTATGCAAAACTGAAGTGGCATTGCTATATATTTATATGCATATATCTTAGATGTCTGATATATATATATGGAGCCAACAATAACTGTGAGGTAAATGACAATCATGGAGAAATAGAGGAGAGTGTTTTTTTTTTTTGGGGGGGGGGGTCCAACTGCTCACTACATTTCTGCATGAGAACATTTTTAATCTGTATTTGTGAAGGGGGTTGTTCTCTTCTTCTGGTTTCATTTGCATTGTGATACTCATGTACCTTCATATTTCCTTTCCTCACATACAGGCACATCTAGATCGCATGCTTCTAGTCTACCTGCAGACTTTATGCACACATTTGGTTATTGGTATTACTTGGTGGTGATTTAGGGTTTGCATATTTGTCTGATGCACACATTCAACAGCTAATGCTTGCTTATTCACTTATCAATATGTATTGCAGAAGAAAATTTATTGATTTCTTGTTACTACTCATTTGTGAATGATTGCTTCTCTAATTGTATTTCTGTTAGTATTGTCATTACAGCAGTATTGCTTCTTGGTATAGTTGTGCTAAAGAGGGTATAATTGATCTGTTCCATATTTTATAGATGGTGGTCAAGTTAAATGCTTGATGCACACTATTTTCTCTAATACGTAACTGTATATTGCAAAAATCTGCCATAGGAGATAATTACCGACATAACTGTATACCTCAGACAAAATTCTGTTTAGGGTCATATACATATTTCCAAATGAGAGCAATTAGTTATACAAGTTTATTTTTTATTTACAGGTTGAACACTTATCTTGCCATTACTGCAGGTATAAATTGTGTCCTTGGGGTTGTCCTATTCTGATAGTAAGAGAACTTAGCCATTACATGGTTAAGTAAAGAATCCGGAGTCTGACAGGAATTAGTTTTGTTATTTGTATGTGCATGGGATCTTCAGCTTTGACCTAGGTAATGATTGTGTGAGCTAACAGTTGACTCTTATCCAGAGCCTCTGTCTACCAGCATCACCCGCAGCTTGTGGTCCTCCCTCAGACTCCTCATATGTACCTGCTGCTGCTGTTTGTTGAAACTGTTTCCTGAGAATTATATTGTGGAACATGGCACAGACTGTAAGTATTTTGGCAGATGTGCCTGGGTCATACTGCAGTATACCTCCTGATTTGTCTAGACACTGGAAGCTTGATTTAAGCAGACTAAATACACATTCTACGATATTAAAAGTTTGAGAGCGGACCTCATTGTATCCTTGCTCAGTGTGGCTGTGTGGGTTTCTCATGGATGTCATGAGCCAAGGCTCCAGTGCATAACCTGCACCCCTCACTAGGTGCCCTTGAAGAATGTCACCCATAATAAACCTGGTGTACAGCTCACAAGTGTGCCATATGTATCAGTAATGGAAACTGCCTGGGTTACCTGCAAAATCATTGTAGATGATCCCTTGGGCATTACATTCTACCTGGCTGTTTATAGACAGGAAACTTTTCCTGTTGATGCAATCTATGGCTCCTGACATTTCAGGGAAGTGTGCTTCTGCATAGAATTCCTGCATGGTTCTTGCTCTCTCCTGTAGGGTGCATGGGAAACAGATATGACCTCTTGCATGTAGTAACATTGCATTCCAAAACTGATGTAATATTCTAGAGGCTGATGTGCATAATATATCCCCTGTGGGTATCTGGAAAATACCAGTAGCTTGTATATGTAATGCTACACATACCTTTGTTTCCACTGGGATAAGTTCTCTATGATTCCCTGGGGCCTGAGGTGTGGGTGGCAAAGGTTGTATATTTCCTCTGGTGTTTCCCAGTCCACCCTATATATTTCAGCAATGCCTGTGGCATGTAGTCCATGATAAGTCAAATGGGGTCTAAACAGCCCTTTTTCTTTGTGCCTGAGGTCTGGCAGCAACCTGATTTCAAGTCTGATGCACATACAGTATAATATTAGCAGCAGCAACCCCTAACAGTTTTTTTTCCCCAAAAAGTTTTGGTGTATAGGGCAAAATCCTGCATTGAGTGTACATTATTTCTTTATTGCTTCTGGAATAGCTCCACCATGTTGGATTGGTTAATTAGCATGTACTTTGGCTCTTTATGCTTTCATTAGCATATTCTTCTGTTTCTCTTTAATGAATACTAAATAACGTACCATCATGTCTGGCAACACGAAAGCTACACTTTGTCTAGCTGTTAATGAATCCGGCCCTACATCCTCAATATAAAAATGAAAACATGAAGGAATTAATAACAATAGGTCAGAAAGCTTTAGAATTTATGGAAGATGCTCTAATGCCGAATGTTGCACGAGAAACAATTAGATATTAATCAGATGCATGGACTGTCCTATAGTTCACAATGGCATACTTTAAGAACAGGTACAATGTAAAAATAAAAAAAAAAAAACTTAAAGTTCACAAAAATAGTGAAAACTTTGAGAAAAGAGCGCAAACTAAAGGTGCAAATTATAGTTTAAGAGATGTCAAAGTTCACAAAGTATTTAGACTTTGAGGAGAGAGCCCCATAAAAATATAGTTTTCACACATTCACTAATAATGCAAATGCCAGAAGATTTCATATAATGTTTGCCATGTTCAGGCAAAAATAATATATGCAGAAATTTCTTTGGTCTGTTGAAAAACATCATGTTGGAAGATACAAGTATATTTGTGTGTGGTTTCTCTACATTAAGGCACAAGGAAGGCACTGATTCTATTTTTTAAAATGTGATAATGGCTTACCCAGTTTGCTTTAAAAAAATATAATAAATATAGTAAATGACACATCTGCTTGTTAAGAGCATGCAGTATACCAAAATATGACATAAGTGGTACAGTGCAGAGATACTCAGCATGCTCGTCATCCCAACAGCACACTGACAGCTGTATGTACAGACTACCCACTGTTTGCTAAAAATTGCCTGATTTACTTCATTTGACAAGACAAATTTCACCAAGTATGCATGAAAACTGTTTGCTTCCTTTGGAGCTATTTCAGTTTACAGATGAGTAGAGGCATGTTCGATAACATGACATTGTAAAGTTGTTATATAACACGAGATACTGTCTTGGTACATATCCAATTAGTGCCACTTTTAATGGCAGATAGAAATATTGTACAAATATTGCATACCATAACTGAACTCATGGACTTCATAAATTAATAAAAAATCATAATAGTAGCTGTTTTGCAAAGAATAAAAGAAACAATAACAAAAAAGAAGGCATTTATAAACTCTTGGCCTGATAAAAGCAAAATCTTAGAAGAACATAAATCCAAATGTTAAGTCCAACCAGAGGATACACTGATTAAATTAAGTGCTTCTATCCATAAATGTAAAGGACTTCATCTGAATTGTGACCTTACTGGATGCCTGTACAGCCAGTGTTGATGTTCACATGTGCAGCCTTGAACAATTCTATTGAAGATACTGTGTCCTCTACTACCAGTGACTTTTAACATCTATAATTTTAGTAACCTGAAAGTTAACATTACATACTTTGAGTTATTCAAAAAAGGTTTCACTTTTCCCCATTAGAAGGGTGGGCATTTCCAAAACTTTGACTGAATTAAAATAATTCAGCCTGTCATTTGGTGGCAATTCACACATGGGACAGGGACCTACACATGTATGGAAAAGTACTTTCTAGCCTCTTTACACCCTTCACTCATCAATATTGAAAGGTACTGTGGAAATGAAATTAGATCTATTTCAAACATAAAAAAATAAATTTTTCCTGATCAGAAGACAGAAAAAGGAACCTTGGTATTTAATTTAACGGGGATCAAGTCTGTAAGGATAATGAAGCCAGATAAAGGAGGTAAGGTGGGAAGGTTGAATTAGTGGATTCCACTATTCACTCAGGTAAATAATTAATATGTTACTTGACAATAGCACTTATGATGCTTATGTGTGCGAAAGATGAACCATGTGTGTGTTTCTATAAACTAACAAACATTTTTAAGGCAAAAATCAAATGCATGCTTAACATTTATTTTTTATTGCATTTGTTCACCAGGAAATTCTCAATAGGTACAAGATCCCTTTTCAGTGTAGGCTCAGGAAGAAATATGCAAAAAGAACAATGTGAAACTAACAACAGAATGTAATAAGAAATAACATACAAAGCTGTAAAGTATATAACAAGATAACAACAACAGCTGAGTTATAATACAAAGCATTACTTAATGCAAAAGGTATTTATGCATAGTTTATGCAGTAAGTAAAAGATTAATTCAAAAAGCTTCCAATGTTAAAAGTAGATGAGAGGAAAAAGATCTAGAATAGAGTTATAGGATATGAGAGTGATGATTACAGAAGGAGAGTTAAGAAAGATAAGTGCAGAGGGAGGTGATGTCGGCAACGTATATGTTCAATACTGATGAGAGAATAAGCAAGTATAATTGTAAACAGAGTGGGTAGAATTGTAGACAGAGTGGTTATCCAGGGGTAGAGCATAGGCAGAGCCAGGATTGGATAGTTATGACTTTAAGTGGAGTTTGACAAGTTTCTTGTGTGGTTCCAGTCTTGTTGACAGAGGAATGAAATCCCAGATTTTGGCTGTGTAGTTGGACTACAGAGTGTCACCAAATGAATTGTTGCATTTTGTGATGACAAGGAGTTATTCAGTAGAGTATAGGGATCTAATGGATAAGTATTGTCGAATGAGGGTGGAGTGAGATGAGCAGTTTATTGCCTAACTGATGAGGTTACTATTCCCTATATGGGAATAGGATAGGCAGTGAGGCAATTCAGTTCAGTTCTTTGAAGTGCTATACACTAATGGGTCCTGTACTTTGCTGCAAATTTAGCTACTTTGTGGTAATATTGTTCCAGCTTTGTTAGTTGTATAGTTTGTACATTTGTACATATTGGGAGGAATAGAGGAGGGTAGGGATATGGGGTGTGGAGGCTAAATGCTTTCTGGCAGAGTAGGTGAGATACTGTTTCTGTAAATTGAGCTCAGTTTCTGGTGAGTTTTTTTAACTATATGTTGGATATGATAATACAATTTTAGACTGTCATTAATGTAAATGCCTAACAATTTTGTTTGTGGGGGCAATTTCAGTTTTGGTGTTATTTGATGAGACTACTTGGAAGGTGCATTTCTGACTTGAGAGGTGTTGTGGGGTAAAGAGGAGGAATTTACTTTTTTAGTTTTAAGAAATAGTTGAGAGTCAAAGCCATGCATCTTGAGGAGAGGACTTGTTTAGCAATTTTTGCAGATTGTCTAGGTTTTGGGCAGAGCAAATAAAGGTGGAATCATCAACATAGTGAATTATTGTGGCTAAATTAGAGGACTGAGAAGTTATCGATAAAAATGTTAATGAGCATGGGGCTAAGGATAGAACCTTGAGTAATGCCTGTGAAAAATGGAATTAATGATGACAATTCTCTATACCATTTTACAGCTTGTGGTCTGTTAGAGAGACAGTTATGTAACCAGGCAGTAGAGGACTTGTCAGATCCTGGAATGGAGAGCTTTTATTGTAGAACGTAGGTAAGACACTATGCTGAAGGCTTTGGAGAGGTCAAGAAAGCTGACACTAGCTTACCTTCATTCCTTTATATGTTAACTGTATAAGTGAAGTATAGAAGGGCAGTTGAAGTGCTGTGATTGGGTGAAAGCTGTTTTAGGTTGAGGAGTGGTGGGTATTTTAGGAGATGTAGAGGATGAACTGGGATTGTATACATATTTTCTAGAATTTTTGATAGGGGTGACAGGATCGAAATGGGATGATAGTTTCTAGGTTCTGTGCAATTGCCACCTTTGTGTAATTGTAGGATATAGCATTTTTTCCAAAGCAGTGGAACACAGAGTTCTGTGACTGTATAGTTTATATGAATAGACACAGGAAGCCTTGGTGGAGGATTATCTGATGCAAGGGTGGCGGGTTTCAACTTCAGAAGGTAAAGACTGTGTGTATAGAGAAGACGTGTGAGTTAGAGCTATTGCAGGAAGAAGTCAAGAAGGTGGGTAGAATTTGGTTATTTATTAGTGAAATTTGTATTAAAAAGGGTGGTAGTGTTTTTTGGGCTGTTGTGGTTGGTTACTATGGGTGCAAGTTGTGTGGCACATCCAAGAGTAAAGATTTAGGTTATGGCATACCATGAGGTCTTTGAATTTTTTAGTTTTTTGGATAGGAGGTTAGTGTAGTAGTTTTATCAAGTTTGCTAAGGTATTTTGTGTGGTTTCTTCATGGTTTAAAAATGTGTAAATTAGCTGGAGTTTTGTTTCTCATCCTGGATTTCCAGGCTTTGTCTCTCTGATTCACCAGTTGTTTTGTAGATTTGGGCAGCACAAGTGCTGGTATGACCTTTGCACATTTTATTCTGAGGGAGCTAGGTTATTTATGGTGTTAAGGAAAGTTCTGTTAAATTCTGCAGCAACATCATTTAGATGTTGCAAGTTAGAAATATTTAGGTTATTGATAAAAGCATTTGTTTGGAAAGGAGAGAAGTTGCATAGTTCATTGAGGTGGTGGTGATGTTTTGTGGGTGAGATGGTGTGCTCTGATAATAAATGTGAGGTGGTCACTTAAGGCATTTGACATGGAACCCAAGGAGAAGGCATTATTACGTGAGAAGGTCAGGACCCAATCTATTATTGATCATCTGTCACTATTTTTACTGAGGTGTCTAACTGATTGAAGTCATAAAGATTTATGGCATTATGAGGAGAGTCAGAGCTACTAGAGAGCCAATCAGTCTTAAACTCTCTTAGTATTACTTTTTGGAAGTGCCCAAAGACAGGAAGTGCTTGGTAGCTTTGATGTTGTTGCTAGGGGGGATATAGATGCCTATATGGAGAGGGTTTTGTGAAAATTTAGTAAAAGAATAGTGATGATGGTTTCTGCATTGTTAAATGATGGGAAGTTGGGGGGAGGGGTGAAAGGGGAGAGAGGAAGTTGCACAGTTTGTTTTACAAAATAACAGCCAGACCTGATTGGTTAAATCAGTTATAGTAATGGAAAAAGGTCCGGTCGCCTGGACTTTTTCCATTAGTATAACTCTTTTTTTTTTTTACAGCAACGGAGAACGCAAGATCTCCGTTGCTTGCTACAACCTGTCTCGCCATGTTAAACGAGTTAAACATAGCGAGACAGCTTTCAGAAAAAGCAACAGAGCATCTCTATTGCTTTTTTTAAAGTTGTCTCGCTATGTTAAACCCATTTAACATAGCGAGACACTTTAAAAAGCAACGGAGATCTTGCTTTCTCCGTTGCTTTTCTTAAAGCTGTCTCGCTATGTTAAACTTGTTTAACATAGCGAGACAGGCTGTAAAAAGCAACGGAGATCTTGCTTTCTCCATTGCTTTTGCCCACAGATCTGATGTACTGCGTAAATATATGCATGCGCAGTACATCAGAACTGCCGCAAAATACCCAGACAGCTGCGGAAGGGCAGCAAGGAGGTATTATACAATGCCATTATTTAAGAAAAGTAATTATTTTTTTTCTTAAATAATGTCATTGTATAATAGCAATAACCCACTTCTGGGTGTGGGTAATGCTGGGTTTACCCACAGTTGGCTTTGTTTGGCCACTCGGGCTTCGCCCTTGTGACCAAACCATGCCAACCGTGGGTAAATCCAGCATTACCCACACCCAGGCGTGGGTTATTGCTATATTAACATATTGCAGGCTGCTGGAATGAATTCTTTATTTTTAATATGTTACTTAAGCCATGTTTCTGTATTTATGAGCATAGCAGGACAGTATGGGGTCATCCTTGCATTGAGTTCTCCAATTTTACTACACGTGTTTCAGATGTTTATATGGCAGATCCATAGTGTGGATGGTTTTGAAGAGAACTGACTGGGGAGGAAGGTAATGGGGGGTGGAAAAGGTAGGTAGTGGGATTGAGGTTGGACGCAGGTTAGGGTGAATATAACCATACAGAGTTATTTTTAGCAGAATGTGTTGGTAGTTGACATTTGATATTTTTTCTATTCTATTTCTGCATTTGGAATTTGAAGAAGTCAAATTTTGTATATAAGGAAATGCACAGTTGAGGTGACATATAATGATGGAGCTACAATGGGCTGCTTGTGTGATCTGGTTGCATTCTTGGAATGTGGTGAACTTAGTGAGGTTGAGTGTGGTGGAAGGACATGGAATTGTTGGATATGGGGGATGAAGTTATGTATATAGGAGAGTAAGCAGTAGAAGGTTCGGTACTTGTAAGTGGATCATACTGTAAAATAGTGTTTCATATAATGGGGCCAGATGGTAGATGGAGTAGACGTGGCTATTGGTTAGAAGATAGCAAGAGAAGAGGTAGGCATAGAGAGGTAGTTACAGAGATATGCTACAGAATGAGTGATGAAAGTGCTGACTGCTAATTGATGCTGAAAGCTAGAGGAAGGCAGAGTTGGGAAAAAGGGTTGGAGATGTGTTAAGAAGTATGAGATACAGAGATAGAGGACATTGATTGTGTATGTCTTTGTTTAGGCAGTAGGTGTGGGGTGTATGAATTGTTCTATTGGGTAATGGTAGGAGGAGGCAGAGACAAAGTGATTTAAATCAAGGTTAAATGTGGTGGGTGGGAATTTAGGGGATGTTAGGGGAGTGGAATGAAATCGAATGTAGTTATAGTGAGCAGAGGAGGGCTTGCCCTTGGAGTCATCCAATATGCCTAGAAAAACAATCTGTAAGCAAGGGATGGGGAAAGGAATACACAGGTTTCTATATTATTTTCAGATTATTTTGCTTAAATTGACTTCAAAGCAATAGGGGCACCGAATACGTAGAAATCATGTAGAGCAAGTTACCTAAAGGGATAGATGCTGCAGTCCTGTTTAGTGAAAAAAAAGGAAAGTAGAGTTAGCTTTAGTATAGTAAGATTTGTTGTTGCAGGGTGCAAATGCAACACAACAATTTAACTTTCTATAGTTCGACAAGCCAACAATACCCAATGTCTTCTGCATCCTGAAGATGCATAAAAAGGTCACTGATCTACCACTAAGGTCTATACTGGCAGCTGGTGGGTGCATTACTGAAGCATTAGCACATTTGTTTGACAAAAAAATTGAAAAATACCATTGCTACATGTGAGCATATTTTGAGAGATTCCTAGCACCTTTTAGGTAGACTAATGGATGTGGCTTTCCATGGTGACATCATTTGTGTTACTGTTGATGTAATCAATCTTTTACCATAATATATCACATTATGATTTACAAATTGTGACAATAAATTATTACTTGAATCTCTAAATGCAGCATCTATTAAAACAAACTGATGCCAATCACAATCTAAACATGGTAGTATTGCTGTTACTTCTTTTTTATTGACAATTTAACTTTTAATAGTCTGTATATAATATACACGCTTTTTCATTTTTTGCACTTAAATTACTGTTTGTGGTATTAACTTGTGGTGCTTTTCTCCAGGGGCCTCCACGGAAAAACGGCTATCAGCTCAGATGGACTAAGCCAGTCAATGAATGTAAAATAAAATAAATAAAATGTAAAATAAATTATTGCAGGGTGTTTAGGAGTGAAACAAATCATTTTTGCTTTGTTAGGGTTTGGGAATAGCTGGGAGGTTGTCAGCCAGTTTTCTATAGAAGTGAAGGATTCCTGGGTCAGTTTTTTGTAGGGAATTAAAGTTTGCTAAGCAGATGATGGTAGAATCATTCTTACTGGCCAGATCAAAGTCATTAACAAAGATGCTGAACAGGATAGGTCCCAGTATGAATCCTTCTGGGATACCAACTGCAAGAGGGAGAAAGACTGACATGTTAGTGAGCCATTTTACTGCCTGGGGTCTGTTAGAGATATAACTAGATATCCAGGATAGAAAAGAATTGTCAAGGCCTTATCTGGAGAGTTTTTGTTAGAGTATAGGGTGGGAGATAATTTTAAAAGCTTTGGATAGATAAAGAATATGGCAGATAGGAATTTGCTATAATTTCTGTTTCAGTGAATAGCATTAGTGAAGTTAAGGGAGGAAGTGGAAGTGGAATACTGTGGTGTTAAGGGAGGTGGTGTAAGTACTGTGGTGTTAAGGGAGGCAGTGTAAGTACTGTGGTGTTAAGGGAGGTGGTGGGAGAACTGTGGTGTTACGTGGTGTAAGTACTGTGGTGTTAAGGGAGGCAGTGTAAGTACTGTGGTGTGGTGGGAGAACTGTGGTGTTACGTGGTGTAAGTACTGTGGTGTTAAGGGAGGCAGTGTAAGTACTGTGGTGTGGTGGGAGAACTGTGGTGTTACGTGGTGTAAGTACTGTGGTGTTAAGGGAGGTGGTGTAAGTACTGTGGTGTTAAGGGAGGCAGTGTAAGTACTGTGGTGTTAAGGGAGGCAGTGTAAGTACTGTGGTGTTAAGGGAGGTGGTGGGAGAACTGTGGTGTTACGTGGTGTAAGTACTGTGGTGTTAAGGGAGGCAGTGTAAGTACTGTGGTGTGGTGGGAGAACTGTGGTGTTACGTGGTGTAAGTACTGTGGTGTTAAGGGAGGCAGTGTAAGTACTGTGGTGTTAAAGGACATGGTATAAGTACTGTGGTGTTAAGGGAGGTGGTGTAAGTACTGTGGTGTTAAGGGAGGCAGTGTAAGTACTGTGGTGTTAAGGGAGGTGGTGGGAGTACTGTGGTGTTTATGGTGGTAGTGGAAGTACTGTGGTGTTAAGAGAGAAGGTAAAAGTACTGTGGTGTTAAGGGAGGTGGTGGAAGTACTGTGGCATTAAGGGATGTGGTGTAAGCACTGTGGTGTTAAGGGAGGTGGTAGGAGTACTGTGCTGTTAATGGAGGAGGTGGAAGCACTGTGGTGTTAAGGGAGTTTGTGGAAGTACTGTGGTGTTAAGCGACGTGGTGTAAATACTGTTGTGTTAAGGGAGCTGGAGGAAGTACTGTGATGTTAAGAGAGGTAGTGGGAATACTGTGGTGTTAAAGGATGCGGTGGAAGTGCTGTGGTGTTAAGGAAGGTGTTGGAAGTACTGTGGTATTAAGGGAGGTGGTGGGATTATTGTGGTGTTAAGGGAGGTGGTGAAAGTACTGTGATGTTAAGGGAGGTGGTGGAAGTATTGTGGTGTTAAAGGAGGCAGTGGAAGTACTGTGTTGGGGCAAAAACCATGCTGTGAAGGAGCATGGAGTGCATTTTGTGTAATATAGTGTAGGAGACGGGTCTGAATGTATTTTCCAAAATTTTTGGAATTTTCTTCGAAAGACATGAGGTTACAATTACAAGAAGCATCT
Source organism: Protopterus annectens (assembly GCF_019279795.1). Classification (NCBI taxonomy): domain Eukaryota; kingdom Metazoa; phylum Chordata; order Ceratodontiformes; family Protopteridae; genus Protopterus; species Protopterus annectens. Next base: position 376,848,291 of record NC_056738.1, on the reverse strand, counting down.
CTCATACAATAATCAGATACAACATTTGCAATGCAGTGATTGGATCTGTAGCCAAAACAAATCATATCTACTATTAGACCTCAAAACACAAATGGCCTCTCTAGTCGTTTGTGTGCTGATACTGATTGTCCAGACCTATGTATCTCTACTCCCAATGGGTGGAATGTATTAGGAAACAGAACTATTACTTTTGGTAACCCCCAGCTTCTAACTTACAGATTGATCTTACAATAAAAAGTTTAATAAAACATGGTTTGCATGGTGTAAAAATTTATCTACTGCCAAATTATATGCATATGCTAGATTTAGCTCTCATGCCTCATCTCTTCTAAATTTTTCTAAGGTTCAGCTTTTTAACCTATCATTCCAATGTTACTTTCTCCATATATTCACATAGAAGTCATGTGACAGATTCACTGTCCTGGCCCCTTTCAGTGCCAATTACTGAGACCATAATTGGCTCACCTTTTACTGCAGACATCTGCATCTGTAGGCATCTTCTCGATTTCTACACTCAACGTAATTCATAAATAACTAAGAGTTATAAACGTTAGGGTAATGTATCATTTTCTAACTACTTCAAAAACATCTAAAGTCCCTGTTCAGGTATTAGGAGTAGCAGTTCTAAGTGTTTTCTAAAAGAACATTTTGCCTTGTAATATCGGCAGTGTCAAATATCCATATCACTAAGTCCTTAGTACACTAAAGTACTTGCCCCTGTAATAGAATTTTTGCAGTATGCATACTTTTGTAATTCTTATAAGGATACATCTGCAGTTTTGTATGCATTGTTACTCTACTTGTTTCTGAAAATGATTACTATAATTGACAGATTTTGTTCTTATCTACAGCTTTGTCTAAAATTCACAGTTTCTGCATTGTGATAAAATGTACAACTGTTTCCAATGTAGTTATTGTGTAAATGCTTCCTATGGTTCCTAAATGATGGTATGTCAAACCTCACTTTTTGCTTTATGCTTCTCACTTGTCTTGCTATATCACATCTCAGAGCTGTTATAGCTTTTGCCCTCTACCCTCCTTTGAAAATAGGTCTTTACTCAATGGACAGCATAGCTACAAAACAGAAAAATAGACAAAAATGAGAAAGAGACACAGAAAGGCCAGTTTCTGTCTCTTTCCTGTAGGCCAGAAATTTCTATATGCCCGTGCCATATTGCAAGGGACTGAAATAATAATTCCTGAGCATTTATTTTGCCTAAATCCTATAGAAAAACATAAATTAAATTCATGAATTAAAATATGAGCATGTCTACATGGAAGCCTGCACACAATGGCAGCCCTGCTGTTGAGAATATGCAATAAAAAATAATAATGCAAGGGCTGTCTTCAGTGACAAAGCTAGGTGCTGTTGCCTTACTCAGTTTTTATCATCTGAAAGAGAAAAAAAAAGAGGATCATACTTAATATTAGATACTATGCCTGGTGTGGTATTACTGCTTATTATTAGATACTAGGCCTGATCTGGTATTACTGCTTATTATTAGATACTAGGCCTGATGTGGTATTACTGCTTATTATTAGATACTAGGCCTGATGTGGTTTTACTGCTTATTATTAGATACTAGGCCTGATGTGGTATTACAGCTTATTATTAGATACCAGGCCTGATGTGGTATTACTGCTTATTATTAGATACTAGGCCTGATGTGGTATTATTGCTACTTTTCTTAGCGATCACACAGTTCCTGTTTCTATATGCTACTAATTATAGCTTGCCATGGTGATAGAGCTAAATGAGGTGGAGGAGGAAAGGCTGAAGAGCAGGTGGGCAGCAACAGCCCAAATAAGGATTTACAAGAAAGCATACCATAACAATATGTTTGCACCTAACTGTATTACTTAACAAATGGTATTTGATGTTCTATGAAAGCTGCTGTAAGAAAATGGATCATAGTATTTCATGCCATGTTGCATACAGCTGCCTTTAATAAATATGCTATAAAGCAGGTGTTAAACTTATTGAAAAAAAACACATGCAAGCTGACCAAAAGCTATACACTAACACATGTTCTTAACAGGTCTGCATTCTTCTCCTTTACTTGGACATCCACTCACAGAATTGACTTGCAGCACTGAAGACTGTGTACTGGAAACAGAAAAAGAAAGTTTGTATGCTTGTGTGTGTGTGTGTGTGTGTGTGTGTGTGTGTGTGTGTGTGTGTGTGCACGCATGTGCGCGTGTCTATATCTGTGTGTGTACGTGTGTGAGACAGTGCTTGTGCATGTGTAGGTATCTACCTGTCTCTCTCCATATACATATATATATATATATATATATATATATATATATATATATATATATATATATGGATTCACTTTATAATCTTGAAATATTGAAATCTGGAATTTCAGTATTCTGAGACTATAAAGCCAAACACTCACAATACTGAAATCCCAAAAGCGCGAAATTCAAAATTGTGACTTTTAAATATACCCCCCACCACGCAAACATACACACACCCTCCTCCCACACTACAACAAACCAATAAATACACACATACACAACAATACAAACACACACACACCTCACCTACATATAAGCAGGGGGACAAGACCCCATGCACCCTCCCCTATATACATAGTATATATATATATATATATATATATATATATATATATATATATATATATACTAACTCTGAGGTTGCAGTAAAAAGACAAAGACACTAAATCCACCACTACATACTCCATATTCCCCTTGCACAAACACACATCACATACTTACAAACACCACCACTCTAAACCGTTACACACTCACACCCTTACCTACCTACCCTAACCTACACCTAAAACTTCTCAACACACTCACACACACTCAAACCCCTACCCAAAACACACACACACACACACACACACACACACACACACACACACACACACACACACACACACCTACATGCACACACATCAACATGCACATCTATCTATCTATCTATCTATCTATCTATCTATCTATCTATCTATCTATCTATCTATCTATCTATCTATCCATCTATCTATCCATGCATCTCCTACTTGTATTTGCTGATGGCCCATCCCACAAACTATTGAATAATACCACAAAGACCGAATAAACAATGTTGCATGTTTCTCCCCATCAGAAATGACATAGGTATGGGTATAATGGTCATGCATAAGAACTGTACACATGCTTATCATTCACTAATTTCCTAGACACTGCATCCTCCTCTCTTACTTGACTTACTGTGTAGCGATAACAGTGACTCTGGATCTGCTGCCTTACATATCATGTAGCACACACTATTACTTAAATAGCTTTGCTGCATTGGTCTTTCCAGCCTGGAATATGCAAATGTATGACTGAAGGGGTACGGAACAACATGTTGACTGGATACAACAATAAATGCTTGCCTCCCCTTTGCATGTTTACATATTTGAAGCTTTTTATATTCTTGGTCTGTATCTCCAGTTAAGTGTAAATTTTAAAAATGGGATATCCAGACCATTGTTGGTGCTATGAAAAAGAAGGAAGAGTTATGGTGAAGTGAAATGTGAAATGATTTTGTGAAGAAATTTAATATTTCTGACAGATTTTTTATATATAGAATCTGATGGACTATTTGTATTTTACTTCCACAGCCAAAGAAATAATGTTTTGAATATTACCTCTGCTACCCTTAGTATAACATATCCCTGTTATATATCAGAACAGTTGTAGCCATCCTTATAGTTGTACTTTTAAATAATAATAAACTACTAGAAGATTTATTTTTTTTTGTTTCATGCCCTTTCTATGAATATTTGAGCTGGAAGCATGTTAATTTGTATGTGAAATAATGGAATGAATATTACTGCACACTATTCCATGCACTGCAAAATTTGTAATGTTAATATGGTCAGGTGTTGCATAATATTTCATTAATTTGTGTGGTGCCTTATTACTAGCTGGGTGTAATGCTAATTCCATTTGCAATGTGGTGTTTGCACTATTACTGAATTTGTACATTTTTCATTGTTTATTCACTAAAAAGCTGCTTTAAAAAAAGAAAGAAAGAAATCTGGCAGTCCAGTGCTCCCTAAAAATGTACCAATACGTACCAGTGATTATGTAACAAACTGAGTGTCTCCTGAACATATGCATGCTGTTGCCACAGCATGTCCGTGCACAACCCTATGAATGCAAAAATGTATCCTCTGAATCATAATGCAATATGAAATTCTATTTATTTGTTTGTTTCTTTAATAATGGGAAATTAGACTGGTCAAGGGCCTCTTTCTTGCCATGAAAGTAGTTGTCTGAAAGGGTAAATTTGAAGAGAATTACCTAAGTGAAAACATTATAAAACCAAATAAAGAAGAATTTTACTAGTGCAGCTTCCAAATAATGGAATACATGACAAGGGAGATACTAGTAACCTATAATTATGTAAGTATATTATGTATCAAATGCATGTCTATAACATGTAATACAATGTCATTAAGAGCATTCAGGAGAACAAAATATCCATTTTTCATAAAAATGGAAGAAATTATTTTTAAATACAATACAAAAAGATAATAAGCATCAATGATCCACTTTCCATATATGTAGTATGCGTACTTTTGTTATCCCTTGTGTGAGTAAATCCAGTCTGTGAGGAAGCTTGTGGTAATTGCCCCTGGCCATTTCCAAAAGAAGGGAGAACCATGGTTGGCTGGGCCAGAAGGAAGTCAGCACAATAACCTTGGTGGATTCCTTCTGAATCTTCTTAAGTACCCCGGATATTAGTGGAAAGGGTGGAAAAGCATACAGGAGCATTAATTTCCAATGGAAAAAAGGCATCTGTCTTCCAGGCCTTCTTGCTTGGAGCCCTGGAGAAAAATCCTGCCAGCTGATTGTTCAAAGTGGAGACAGATAGGTCTGCTTGAGGAACTCCAGACAGGTGGATGAAATGTTGGAAGACCTCCCCTCATCTTGTTTCCATTCATGAGGGTTAACCCTGATCCTAATTAGCATGTCTGCCACACAATTGTGCTCTGACTAAATGTAAAATGCCTGCAGAGTCTGCTAGTGATGTGAAGCTATATCCCAAGTTAATATGACTAGTATGTAAAGGGGGTACAACCTTGTACCCCCTTGCTTGTTGATGTATAACATGAATGTGCTATTGCCTGTAACAACTTGAAGAGGTCCTGGAGACCAAAGATGATTCAATGAGTTGACTGACTTGATCAGTGCAAGCTTCTCTTTGATATTTATGTGCATGCATCTATTCTTTGCGCCCCACACATCTTGCATGTTTATCCCTCCTGAACCTGCTCTACAAGTAAAGTCCAAGGCATTTGTGGTGACTGACTACTGTGGAACAGGGTAGGGGAGACTTAGATTTAAGGATATCTGTTGTATCCACCAAATGATTTCTTTTCTGACAAACCCAGCACTGGGATTTGAAAAGATAAAGGATGTTGGAGATGGGACCAAAGACACTTCAGATGCCACTGTATCTTTCTCATGTAGAGTCTTGCCAGAGGTATCATGGGAATCATAGAAGCCATGAGACCCAAAATTCTCAGGTATTCCCTCGCAGTGACCAAGGTTTGAGTGGAAAACCTTGGAAATATATCTAGATATAGATCTATTTTTCTTGTGGAAGAAATGCATTTTCAACTGAGGAGTCTAGTTGACATCTCGGGGACACAATCCTGTGTGAAGGAGTAAAAAAAAATTTACAATGTTCTCTTGGAACCCCAGCTTGTGTAAGCGAATTCTCAGCCAAGGGAGAGCTTCCTGACACTTTGAAGAAAGATTCTGCAATGATAAGCAAGTCATCTAAATATGGAAAAATGTTGATACCCTGTAACCTGCAATGAGCTATAAGTCGACACTCTTGGTGCAGTGGCTAATCCAAAGAGTAAGGCATTGTGATTGTGATCCAGATACACAAAACCTTATAAACATCTGGATAAATAGGGATATGATGATAAGTATCTTTTAAGCCTATGTTACAAGAAACTTGAAAGAGGAAGAAGAGATAACAGATTGTGACCTTCCCTCACACTGCCATCTGTAACCTTGATGAGTGGTCTTTAGATCACATTTATCTAATACTGTTTGTTGCCAAAGAAGAAAAATGGAGATTCTGGCTTTCTGGAAGAGAAAAGGGGCCAGGCCGGGATGGGGGTGGGGTGGGGGTTATAAAGTCTCTTGAATAGTTATTCAGACTTGTTGAATTCTCCTTTGTTTTGGTGGCACAAGGGTTCTAGAACCTCCTTCCCATTTCTTCTTAAATATCTGTATGCCTGTATTTTATCGAGACAGTTTATTTTGTTTTTTGCCAAAATTGGGTGAGGAATTCCCTGAATCTGCTTACCCCTTTTATCACACTTTTTGATCACCTCTGCAGCAAAGGGGTCAAAATCTAAATCTCTATCCAAAGGAGAATTTAAAATATCATTTTTAACATCACCTAGGAGCTTCTAAGAATATAGCCGTGAGAACCTTCTCAAAACAGTACCAGTGGCCATAGCCGTGACAGAAGTATCAAAAGAGTCATATACACACACTGTAAATAATAATTAGTGACCTGTGCAATAGAATAAACTAAATTATTTAAAGTAGATTCTTCCTTGCAAAAAGAAATCACAGGTAAGACATTCCTCATACTTTCACAATTAGTCAGAACAAACTTTAACATACAAGTCTGACAATTCAAACTTATGAAAGTTAAAGTTGCAGAAGTATACACATTTTCCCCATGTTTATCAATAATATTCCCATTCTTATCAGAAAGAGTAGGATTGTAATTAATTGTTTAGTAGCAATGGGACCAACTAAAGCTATAGCTGCTGGGTTAGGTTTGGGAATGACATATAACAACTTAAAAGAATGAGGAACATTAGACAGACTTTCAGGAAACTTGCAGGCAGTGACAAACATATCCACCATAGCTGACAGAACTGGGGGAATAGGTGTAGGTTATAAAAACAACTCATAGTATTTTCTGGGAGACTGACAGTCCTCAGTGTTCTCCCACTGAAAAAAATGGCACAGTCTAGTAATAGTCTCAGAAAAAGAGAATCCCTCACAGGGAGAATCAAGAAACTGAGCTCTCCTCTGAGTCTGAATAAAACATCTGAGGAAAAAACTTATATCTGTCGCTTCATATTCCTGTTCGGATTCAGAATCTTGAATGTTTACAGGAAAGGATGTATCTTTCTTTCTTTTACCAGAAACTGCTTCACAAGCAGGATCAATAGCCTAAATTAAACCCAGAAACAGACCAGTACATTACTCCTGGTCTAAGGAAATTTGAGAAGGAGTAGGTACGTGTTTACTTTTTTGTTTCTTTTCGATTGGAAAAATGGGGCAACAATATTATTAATGGCAGTAGCAGCCTCCCCAGTTATGGGCACAACATTCTGAAAAAACAGGGAAGATTTCCTTGTTCCTTCACCCCTTGCTCACTTAGAGGACCAGCCACAGAGGACATGGCTATCCCCTGGGTCTGTAGTGGCTGTAGGTGCTACACAAGAGAGATTCAGACTACAACAGTCATTTGAGATACAACAATTGCCTACAACAGAGTCACTCTCCTGCAATTGAGGAAAATAGCTAGCCTCTTTTGGTAACAAAGGCTGTTTGCTTAACTTTTTCTTTTTATGGCTGGAAGAAGGAACAACTGTGGGACTGGTAGTTTTTTTGCATGGTCAAGCCGTAAATTGTGTCTCTTTCCCATGGAAGACAAACAGCAAATGGCTGTAAAATTTGAAAGTCTTTAAAAGTCATGTTTTGCACAGAAAACACATGAAGAGCTTGAAATACTTTGCCATACCCGAAATGTAAAAATAAACATAATTTATCCACAGAAAAATGGTTTTCAGTTACTATAAACAACTTTTAACTGATAAGAAAAAAGAGTGCTTCCATTTAAAAGTACAATACAGTTTTGTGACAGTCTATTAAAACAGAAAACTCCTAGCTTTAAATAACTTGTTTTAAGAGGAAAGTGATAAAACACAAACAGTTATTTGAAAATAGAGGGTTTTTCTTCAAAAGTGACTTATTTGCCCAGCAAAGTAACGGTGAAAGCTGACCATTGATCTTTGAAAGCATCATGTCCTCTTCATATTGGGAACATTCTGAATGGCTTGCCCTCAGGACTTGTCATTTAGTCAACTCAGCTTGAGCTGCCTGACAGTTTGAGTGTATGGAAGGTGTCCTGATGCTTTGGAAGCTGGCCAGCTGTTATATGCTTGGCAGGATATAACGTACACAGCTAAAGTTACTGCAACAATGATCAATATGTTGAACATCTGAAGATTTTATTTTTTGCAACTCATCCTGCAATCCATCCTACCCCTCCTCCTCCTCTTAATCCCTTAACTTTTGGTCACATAAAAATAAATAAGACAGGAATCTGTCAAAACAAAGGAATCATTACTGGCACATATGTACAATCTGCACCAGTAGTAATTTCTTACTCAGCACAACATTCATTATGTGCATTTTTGCAAGCTGGTCTCAAGAAGTGTAGAGAACTTGATATACGTTTTGCTACTATGGTTAAAGCTAGAGCAGAGCTGAATGTCTGGCTGTTTTTATCTGTAATATTTGTATTTATTTTCAGTTTGACTGTGGTCTGTACACTGCAGTTCACACCTTCACAGTCCTAAACAACATGAGTAAACAATCTGCACAACAATATACTTAGCTTTTCCATATATCCTTTTCATTCAGTAGTACAGAACATTCTGGTGGGAATATCATTGTGCTGTATAAGACACATGCTGTGCTGATTATTAACATTAAGTAACAATGGGCATTGAGCTTCTATAGGAGGCATTTACCAAACAATAACTTTTGACCTAAGTTTTAAGCAGGTAATCATTTTAAATCCAAGTGGCTTTTTACAAATAGCAATGTGGGAGCATGGTAAGGTGAGGTGCCTTCCCTAAAATTACACAGCTTTCTATCTGAGGGTGATTGAGTCAAACTCAGAACTGATGATGAAATTAGATCGCTATCATCTCATAGTCTTAAGCGTCTGAGTTCTACTACTAGAGATATACTTTTAGGAAATAATTGAGATTAGTAGATATCAGAGGCTATGCCATTCCTATAATACCAAATATCTGTTTTGGATCCACATGACAAAGTCAGAGTAGTGTTGTCTAAAGAAGGTTATAATAAATAAATAATACACTGTTTGTTACATTGCATCTCCTGTTTATCTTATGGGTCACTTCGGTCCTGTTTATCTAATATATAGGATAATAGACAATCCTGATCTATGCTGGATCTTCTGTTTATGTTATGGGTCACTTGGGTCCTGTTTATCTAATAATAAATTTAATCTAATAAGTATTTTATCTGAACTCCAAGAATTAAAACAATAATCCTCCGTGTTGATTGAAACATGGCTAAATAACTCTCAGCTACTAGCAAACCCTAAAAGGCAAAATTACTGCTCTTTACTTCAAAACACAATACTAGCAAAACTAGAGTTCATTACCTGTCTGTCAACAAAATCATGATAGAAGAAGCCACACAAAATTACTGGGTGTTGTCATAGATGACCAGCTGAAATGTAACCACCATGTACCCCCATGGTTTAAAAAAACTTATAAACAAGTAGGTAATTTAGTCAGAGTAAAAACTTACCTCATTGACACAGACAGAATATGTATAACCTTTACTTTCTTACTGCCATCTCCCCTATATGCTGCCCCAACCTTCACTAACCTTTAAGTCACACAGTTGTCCAAACCTGAGCAATGTTATAATAAAATATCCATATGTGCAGTAAACTGTAACAATGGAATTCACCACTGCATAGCCCTCAGAGAATCAGACTGTTTGAATTACCACATTACCCAGCTCTTTCTCAGCTAACTGTAACACTTACACTTCTCTACAAGCCAGAAAATTACTTAGCACTATGAAAAAAATCACTAATCTCTATAACCACATCTTCTAATACCATATGTGACTCTGCATATTCAGATAATGCAAGTAAACTATGGAACCGCATCCCACTACCAGTGCAATCAATTCAGAATGCAAGCTCACTTAAAACACAACTAAAAGTTCCCCTGTCAAATCAACAGATCTCTCCTGTACATCTCCAGGATAAATGCCGCTGTTATCTTCAGCTTACCATATTATCAAGCCATTTCACTTCATTCAAAATCCTCTGTCCCACAACTAGTCTTCACCAGTACCTAAATAGTTTTTCTAGTATCTCCTAGCCATATACATATTTTTGTGACACTACTCACCCCCACTTCTATACTTCTAATGTAACACTAGGCTAGCCATATATATAATTATTTATAAACCTGCTTGGTACCCCAGCTCTTAACCACAATACTGACATTTTTTGCCCTACCTATTTTCTTCCCTCATCTTAGTTTCTTTAAATTTCTAAGCACTAATCACATGATCGATTATCTATTTAATGAACCTACTAATACACCTCTTCAGATTTTCATTGTTCACCACCTACTAATCCATAACTATTTTTGATAGTGTAATACTTGCCTTTATGTCATATGAATGTAATTTAATTTGTAAATGAATGTGTAATTGTTGATCTGTATTATTGAATGTTTGTTCATTTATATTGTGTTTAATCACTTTAAGAATGCTTGTAATATGCTGGAGCTTTTCCCTTGAGCCTCCACTAAAAAGTTTTTTTTTTACTAAACCCACATGGACACACCCGGTAAACAAAAGAAAAACAAAAATAAAAATAAACAAGTAATAACTAAGACAACTGGCAAACCAGTAGGCCAAGAGTCCTTACCAGTAGTCATAACCTACAATTTTTGCATTTCTTAATGCTATTTATAACCCTTTAAATTAAAAATAAAAGTCTGTAATATGTTAAGCTTCTCTTTATCAAAGATTATGTGCTGTGCAAAGCATCTTGTACATAGTAAGTAAAACATTATACCAGGATAAATAGTTTACTATCAAAATCCTGAATGCAGATGATCTGCAAACAGGATATCGGATGGCAGATGGTTGATTGCCATGTTGCTGACCATCTGTAGTTCATATCAGTGAATGCCACTATGCATTGGCTGATATGAAGTTGATCTAAGTGCTAGAGATGGCACTACAGTGTGGAGTGGGACATTCATCCCTTTCCTCACTGTAGTGCAATCTCGGAGTTGGAATATATAGTTAACAGAGGGTATAATAAAATACTTTTGGGAAAAAAATAGTTAGCACGGGGTGTGGGGTGCAGGGGGGCTTGCTCCCCTGCAAAGATGTGATGTAACTTTCGCACTGTATTTCATGTGTTCGACATTAACATCATTGTGAGCACACTTTATTTCATGATTCAAGCATTCCTTTCATGTTTATGACCAAGAATACAATTGTTTTTGACGTTTTAATAGTAAACCAAGATAAATAGCATATTTTGTTAACTGCTGTATGAAATAAACATATTTTCAGTAATGGAGATCACATTACAATGGATAACAAGCTTTTATCTACTCTGTTTCCAAAAGCAAAGAACATCCTGACCCTTAATTAAAGCAGTAAAAAACAAAGACAAAACATTTTCATTACATATCCTGCTCGGATGAAATTGTACAAATCCTCTGGTTCTAAGCTGTGTACTAAAAATGAAAACACTGTGTATTTCCTTTAGTACTAAGTCCTGCTTTCTATAGCCAACAAAATAATTTTTTACAGAACTATCAGAAGAAACCTGATAAAAACTAAATAAAAATAACTTTATCCCTGCATCTTTTGAATAGTACACTAGATATCCTTTTGATATGCATTTAAAAAGTATTATTCATTTTTAACATTTTTGTGTTTAATTTGATTTTAGTAATGAGGTCAGCATGGGTATTTAACTGTTGTCATTTAAAGGAATGAGGAATATTTATTTCTCCACTGAACAAAATAAATAAGCAACAAATAAATGGTCAAAGTGGTAGAAATTTTCTCACTGACATCATGAATCATATCAACTATATTTGCCACACAGAATGATATTTTAGTTTGAATTTTTTTTTTTTGTTTTATCATTGCAGACTGTAGTCCTGTATATTTCTGTTATATGATGCCATGAATTATTTGAAAGAAACACAGATCATCAAATGTTATTTTTCTCCATGAGTATATTTAAGCAATAACCGATGACATGCTGTGGTATATTGAAGATTTCCCCAAAGTTGGTGTGGTTTAATCACAAGGGCGAAGCATTTTGTCTGCATTTTGATGTACTGTGCATGCGTATGGGACTTGCCTTTCCATGTATACCCAGTACGTCGAGGCTTTGAAAGGGAAGCAACGGAGAAAAGAAAGTCTCCGTTGCTCCGTTTTCTCTTTTTTTTTTTTTATTGTTAAAAAAAAAGTTTTGGGGCAGTTTATACCAACGGAAAAAAGTCCGGGCAACCAGATCTTTTTTCGTTTGTATATTGTGGAATTTACAACGGGCACACTGGTTGGGCTGGCCAGTTAGCGTGCACATTTTAGAATATTAATAGGGAGGAATTGTATAATTCTGTATAACTAATAGTAAAAAGGACGCAATAACTATGTTACATTTAAAGTCATTGCAGGCATCAACATGCACCAGTAAACTAATTACCAATTGTCACCATTTAACAGATGTCTCAGGTAGAAATGTCAGTTTGAGATACGCACAATCCAAAAGTAAACAGAAAAAATGTTTGCTGCATTATGACAATTCACTTTTAAAATAAATAATACTGCATTGTCACAGAGCTGACAGCAGGAAATGAAAGCTAACACGAATGCTGAAATTTAGTTATGATGACACAGAATACCACAGAATATCACCACTTAAATACACATCAAAATCAGCTAAATCAAATGTGAAAACAATGGACAGTCAAATGGAAGATACAGACCAGTCAATGATGCACGCAAATACAGTCAGACACATTTACAACATGAGATATAATCATGCTAAAGTTATCCATAAGCATGAATGAAGCTTTTAAAAAGAGATTTAGTAACATCATCAGAATTCACCAGAGTATAACTTTCCATAAACACAGAAATACAGAAGTTTCAGGGGTTTTAGGCCTTTCAGAGGTATTTAAGCCAAATTGCTGGTAGCAATTGTCAGCAAAGCAGTTGGATTTATGTAGATTTACTCCACAGCCCAAAGAATGTATAAACATTTTAACTACCATCATAATCCAAACAGCGAAAGCATCAGAGCTGTTCTTTTCATTCTCATGTTTTGCTCAAAAACACTTATATGGGCATAAGTCAAAAATGTTATAGGCTTTGGAGACAGCTTGAATCCATATCATTTATATCACTTGTGGTCAAATTTTATGGATAGATTTAATGGGCGTAAGAGACAAACATGTTCAGTGTATATCTGAAATGTCTGTATTTCCAACTAGACAGTACTACATGTAGTTTTGAAACATGTCTGTACTGTAGCAAATGGATAAATAGTAGAAATTAATAGAGTATAAGTGTATAACAATTTTCTAACTTCACTGCATCCACATTGGTAAATCTGTCTCTGAATCACCAGGGCAATATAGATGCCTTATTTCTATGAAGAACACCCAAATAACTACTTGAATAAACCCTATGCATGCTACAGAAAGGCCCTTTCACTGATCTTTTCTGACTTTTTCACTTTTGTGAACTTCATGAGATGAGTTGCTTTGCCCTGCATAATCTGTAAAGTATATCTGAATTCCACATACCATGACTATCGGGTTAATTTAACTTCCTTCCCATTTTTAAACAGGAAATTATATCAATAACAGTACCTCATAATGATTGCATAGATATTTAATTTACTTTGGGTTTCTTACAGGTTTCATTTATGACCAAAGAAAACATTCCTCCTGAGCAAAACAAGAAGAAAAATAATGTGAATACTGGCAATTATAGGTCAGACTAGACGGGATAATTCATTATAATATCTAATACTATAAAACAGTAAATTTAGAACAATGGCCATTGTTTTAGTCCTGTGACAGTTTTGATTTTATTTTCCTGGGGCTCATACATTAATATTCTGAGTTATGTACCATCCCATGCATTCCTTTCATAAATATTAACAGCTCTAAGGTCGCTGCACCATGAGGAAATGATAATAGCCCTGATTACCAAAGGGTATAACTTTATACTCCTTAGGCATCCGCCATTTATTTATTTAATTCATTTATATGTTTATTTCTTTAGTTAACATTTGTTAAGTAACTAAGTGGACTGACCCACAGAACATTTTCAGACCTGACCAAAGCCACACGGATAAGGATGAATACAAAATATGTATGAGTACCAGGCTTAAATCTGATTCATTTGTGTTCAACACTTTACAGAGCAATCAGAAATTTGTAGTTTAATTTATTTTTCACCCACAGAGTGTGATAGCTATAGCTAGAATAATTTGTTTTTCTCTAAGATACAGTGATCTCAGAGTTAGTACATACAATTATCAGGGATGTAGGGGTGCAGTACCCCCCCCAAACCATTCTAACAGGGAGTTTCAAATGATAATGTCTGACATTCAGTTTACTGTTTAGTGATTACACTTTCAACTGTTGATCATTATTGTTTTAAGCTGTAGTACTGACACCTATATTTATATATGAAGACTTTAGTGTAGGCAATCAGCATGCTTCAGGAAGATATGAGGAAACCAGATTACAAAGAAAAACAAGAAAACATGCAGGCATATGGTAAACGTGCAAAAGTCCTCTGAGATCTTACCACTGACTAACTGTGCTGCCAACTAATGTATACTACTGAATACTGTAACAGCTTTTGTTACATTTAAACTGATGTGCATTGAAATGAGAATAATAAAGCAAGGCCAGTCAAACAGGCAGAATTACCCAAATGAAGGCCAATATTTTATGAGGTTAAGTGTCAGGAGCACCATCTTTTACTAATGCTAATTAGACAATGGATACATGAGGATATAGGGAAGGTTACTATGATTTTTGTTACAATAATTTAGTGGTTTATAATATCTACAAGACTGAAATATGAAACACAACCATCTTAGTCTGGTTTTCCCTTTCCCTTGGATTACTCCCCCAAAACATCTTATGGATGTGTACATGATGCCTGATGTACCACTCTTCCTGAAAAATGTTGTAGGTGCAATGATCACATAAAGAGAAAGACAGGTATGGCTCCCACCAGTCAGAGATTTTGTCACTCCTGTGGGAGGGAAACAAATGAGTTAATGGGGGTATAAGGCAGATATCAGCATCAGGGGACATGCTGCATGTCCACTGGTTCCAGATGATTGCCACTGCTGAACCCATGTGCAAAATGGGAAAAGGTGGGGTTAGAGATGGGTGGATGGATTCGATTAAGAGTTGTAAATATAGACCCTACTGAATGCTACCAAATCAAAAAAAAGTGTTTCTTACAGAAACTCAGTGAATGAAGTGAACAAGCTATATTTTTCAGGCATGTTGCATTAGGTAGGAAAGAGAGTGAGTGTATTGTTTCATTAGCATAAAAAGCTCATCTTAGACATTCAGTATATTGTTTCATATTTTTTATTCTACTTGTGTAATCCTTGCAGATGGTCAGAAACTCAATTTTATACAAGCAAGACTTTTTTATTTCATTTGTATTACTCTGAGTAAATAAACATGGTAGATACGACAACATGGTCAGTACTGAATTGTTAGATTTATTATCATAACACAAAGTTACACTTCTTTAGTTATTTTGAAAAAAAAACTCAATACCATTTTTACAACTGAATTAATTGTTGCAACTTGGTAATATCCCTAGTTTTCCAGTTGTATAATGCAATATTTTCATATGCATTGAATCTGCATACCTGTAACATAATAAATGACAGTAACCTTCCTAGGCCAACCTTTCATTGTTTGTGTTAGGTCCAAGTGTGTGAATGTTTGTATGTGTGCATGTGCACACATGCCATATGCATGCATCTCTCTCTCTCTCTATATATATATATATATATATATATGCATATGTATGTATGTGAGTGTGTTGCACTGACAGCCTGTGGAGAAAGTTCTGAAAGTTCTTTGTTAAAATGCAGATCATCCAAATGACTATGGGATATGTATCTTAGCTTAGAGTAATTGTTTTTCCTTGACATTATGTATGACAACAGAGGGCTCTGTGGACTTTTGTAATTCCTAATAAATCTCTAAGGTGAGACATGGCAATCATAGGTTCATAGGTTGATAGAAGGTTACTAGGCTAATGGCCCTAGAGCCCTTACATCCTAGTCACATTTATCCTGAGTTGCCCTGATTGTTGACGGTTAGGTTAGTAAAGTTTGTAGATTCACTGGAGTGAATATGTGATCACCCATCCATTGATCTAGGTTGCATTTGAAGATAGCCGGTTGGTGAGGCTATACTTCATGTGAAATGGAAGCTTGTTCCAGAGAAGTGGCAGCATCTGGGAAATATATCTATCTCTGTTAGAGGCTAGGAGCTATGTGATCTTTTTCACCCTGTAAAAGACTGCTCAAAGAAATGGCACCAAGAGCCAATAAGATGCCTAAAGGTTGTAATTAAAAGATATGAAGCTTTGTTCAGGAGACAGTATTTTTTTTTAAATGAAGATCCATGTGGGGGTTGCCTTCCTTATTGTAAAACATGAGCCATTTAAATAATAATTATAATGGGTCCAACCACACATCATCATCAAGTTTCCCATTTGGTAGCTCTATTCTTTTGTATTTGTTTTTGTTAAACAATAAAATCCTTATTGTATTGTCACTTATAACATAAGAAATCATACATTTATATATATGAAAACAAACTATATTGATATATTTTCATTTGCAAACATTATACATCACTTTTTATGTATACAGTCATTGTTAGCCAAACATTACATGGCTCAATTCTTGCCTTTCATCTAAACCTGATTCCTCCTCCAAATCATTATTCTGCATGTATTGTTCCCACAATGTTCATTTTTCTATGTAATGTGCTACTCACATTTTCTAAAGATCCCACTTCCATTTATTTTGTCTCTATTACTATATTTGCTACTTCTAGTACAGTTAGTTTAGACTTTGATTTCCATTTTCTAGTAATTGCTTTTTTGGCAGCCACCGTAATCAAATTCAGCAAGGTCTTACTATGCCTAGGCAATTCCAATTCTTTGTCACAACAGAAAATAAATAATTTCCTTAGTTACACCAACTTGCTCACCCAGTATTGCTGACAGAATAGTCTGCAGGGAATATTTCAAGTCTACCAACTCATTGCACTCTCAAAAATACATTCCTAATCACCTCTTTCTCCCTTATCACACCGTTAACATTTGCAATCTACCTGAGGAAAAATTCTTTGGAGTCTGCTTGGGGAATACAAATACCTATGTAAATACCTCCAAGCAAAGATTCTGAATGTTCCAGATTTTGTTGCATACTTGGGAACCATACATATATACTCTGATTATTTCTTTGTGAATTGCTTATCCAATCTCTCTCTCCCATTCCTTTCTAAACTCCTCTGATTGAGTCCTATGGTTATCATGCAATATTTTATATGTCCTGTTAATTATCATTTTTTTAACAGCAGCTTCTATTTTAGATTCTACTAAAAAACTATATCAATGCTTGTCTTTCACATAGGACCCCCCCCCCCCCCATTCCTTTCTTTTTGCCTATACTCTGATATCAATCTTTGATAGGGAAGGCATTTTCTAGCCTGCAGCCCAAATGAATTATTGGCCTCTTCCCATTCTATCACCTTCTCCTCTTTAATTATTTGTTCCCAATACCTTTGCCAATTTTCTCCAGTAAATTCTAGTCACCTCTTGCCTATTTTCTATACCTCTAATTACAGTCATCCCTACCAGCAGAATCTCATTTCTCCATTCCCATGTTGGCTTAATTCTTAGAATTCTTTCTGCTACTTTATGAATAAAGTATTCCGTGAGGTTGTTATTTATATTCTCCGTAAGTATCTGTATCCAAAATCCCAGTCTCCTATTGTTTCTTGAACTTCCTACTCTGTTTCATCATCATAACTTTCTACTCTGAATTATAGCTTTCCACTTGTGGTATGGATAGGAGCCTTAAATGTGTAGCTTTGAAATACCCCTTCAAATCTAGTAATCAGAAACCAAGCTTGTTCTATTAGAAGGACTGACGTATCCCACTACACTCTTGCCCTCTTCCCCTTCCAGATAAAACCCTTCAACTCTTTATTAATTGCTATCCACAGCTTCTCTGGTTGATAAAAACATGCCTGACCTGTGTATAAAACTAAAGGGAATAAAAACATTTTCACTGCTTGCATCTTGCTATCCATATCCATAAAGCAGAGCTTCCAGTCTCTCAGTTTTTGTATTATCTTTTGTTTATTATCTTCCCACATATCCCTAGCTGCCATAACATAATCCTTTTTAATCCATATTCCAAAGTAGTTCATTTTATCATGTCCCCAATTTGTGTGCGGATACATAGTTTACAGCTATTGCTTTTATTTTAGCCTCATTAATTTTGTATCCCAAAAAAACTTAAAACTGGCTCAGAATGTTCCTCAACACTGAAATGTAATTTTCAGTTTTTATCGGGTATAAAATAAGATCATCTGCAAATAAAACCAGCTTTTCTTGATTATCATTATGTCCTTGAATTTCTGAGTCCCTTATTTTCTTTGTCAATGGTTCTAAATATAATGCAAATAAAAAATGGAAAGAGGATACTCTGCCTGTTCCTCTGCTCAATCAAAACTCATTAGAGAGGAACCACCCCACTTAAATTTTCACCTCCAATCTCTCTCGTATAATTCTAATCATCCTTTGAATTTCACTAGGGAATGCAAATGCTTTCATTGCCATACTCATAAAATTCCAGTTTACTTTGTCAAATGCATTCTCTGCATCAAAACCCACCAACAATGGTATTTTATTACATTCTACTTCCCTCTGGACCATCATTGTTCTATTAATGCTGTCAAATGTTTGCCTCCCCTCCACAAAACCTCAGTGATCCATATCTATCAATTATGACAACACCTTAGCCATTAAAGACATAAACACTTTATAATCATGGTTTAGAATCAAAATGGGCCTAAGCAAAGTTGGCTCTGATGGGTCTTTACCATCTTTAGGTATTATAGTCACCAGAGCTTTCTTCCAGGATGTTTTTGCTTCTCCTCCATTTAAAATACTCTTAAACCATACCTTCCAAATCGTTATGACTTTCTTCTCTCCAAGGTTTCAAATTTTCCTGTAGACTGGTTATAAATCACAATTTTTATCTCATCTCCTCCTATCCTGTTAGCCTCATCTACCACTATCTTTAGCATATTTAATTCTTCCAGAAACATTTCCATTTGTTATTTTTCTTGATTTCCATATTTCTCTGTTTTATATGTATTTTCATAAAATTTCTGAAATATTTCTAAAACCACTATAGGATCTCTGGTTATTTCCCTTGTTATAGGCTCCTAAGCTTGGCAACAACACCTTCTACTTTGTGTTGTCTGAGGCATTGTGCTAAAAGCTTTTCTGCTCTGGGGTTATTATCAAAAAACAGTTGCTTACAAGCAATCTTTGTAAGCTCATGCATATTATTCAGGTAGCCCCTTATTTTTTCTTTAGTACTGTGAAGTTGAGTGTCATTTTTTATGAGATTCCTCTTGTTCTGAAATAGTTTAACATTTGCCAGTCTCTCTGTATAAGTCTTGTTACTTTTTAACCATATCTCTTTTTCTTTTATTTCTACCTTGTTTTTAAACTCCACTTTCATTTTATCCCACTCCCTAGTTATATTTTCTGAAGAAATTTCTATCTTGCCTAATAATTCTCAAATAATTTTCACTGCTCATTCCTTAAATACCTCTCTGTTTAACAGCTAGGTGGGGAAGCACCAGTGTCTTATTTCATTTTCATTCCCTTCATTTTTATTTTAGTTATTACTGGTATGTAATCTGAAAGATTTTTTGGCTGCATATCAAAAACTTCAGTTAAATACACATTCGTGTGATATATAATTTCTAACCTAGCCCATGTTTTGTACCTTGGGGAATAATATGTAAATTGTCTAGAAACTTCTACTATTGCATTCACATATTCCTCTTTTGTTATATTTTCTGCTCTAGGCCCCTCATATACATTTTCATTTTTGCAAATCAAATTCAGTGCTCATTGTTTATGTAGCAGTTATGGGTTTTACAGGCTCAGGTTGCTAGCCCAAGACCCAACCCTCCTTGGAGGGTGACTACAAATCTACCATTATTATATTTTTTTCTCTTCTCTCACTATTTTTGCTCCTCTCGCAATTAATATAAGTACTCAGCTTTTCTTTTGTCCAGATATTCTGCTGATCAGTCATCACAAAATTCTTTATCAAATTTACATGCTTATTTCATTCCAAATGTGCTTCCTGTTGCATACTTATTTGCACTCTGCATTTTTTAATATAGTTTACTATTGTTTTGTTTTTGTATATTTCCATGAGTCCATTCACATTAAAATATAACATGGAAAGTGTTGTCATTATGATAAGAAGTTTTTATTCCCATCTGTTATGTATAGAACCTTTTTATAAATGTCTAGTTTTAGCTTTTGTGTTACATGCATACACTAATTTTGGCAGGGTGATTTTTTATACACTTGCTCCTTATCAAATCCATTTGAACCTATGTCGCACCTTGGAAGACTTATTGTTTTAATGAAAACCTTCAAACAAAACAAAAATAATAAACACACCCCCAGTATTCCCCATAACCTATTAACTTATTTCAAAGAAAACTATGTACATCTTCAAACAATGATGTTTAACCCTCTTAACAGGAGCAATTGTCCCAGATTGACATCTACTGTCACAGGCTTGAACTGATCTATAATGAAGCTTATCTATGCTAAGATGCATGGTATAGCCTGTGCTTCTCCTTACACTAAGTGCTATTGGGTTTTGCCTTATCTTTATTCATCTCCTAGATGTAGAAAACAACTTGACTGCTTTCAGAAAACATCTCCTAGCCATTGAAAGAAATAAATAAATATTGTGTTTTTATTGCCCTTATTAGCTATTCTCCATAGACACATGAGAACCACATGCACAGTTGTCTTCAGATACAGGCTTCTAATGTTGCATTGTGAACATTCATTTGCTAGAGGAAAACTTTTCATTACATTCAGTGTTCTTTTATGTACATGTATCCCCATAAAACTTGTTACTAGATCAAGCCAAGGGCCTTAATCCAGTCATTCCTCTATGCAAAAGTAAGAAAAAGCATATCAGTTTTATCAGTTTTACTTATAGCATGCTCTTTTGTCTAGGCTTTCTTCTCTTTTTGCATTGCAGTGCCTACATTTATTAAAACTGAGCAAGAAGAAGGAAAAAAGGGGCACCTATTTACTTCAGTATCTATAGTGCACACAAAAATAACTGAAAAAGCTTTACTTTATAAAATGCAGCATATGTAATACTTTAAAAATACTGTTAAGAACAAAAACTGTTTTACTTACAGTTACCTCTTTCCTTCTTCCCCTCTCCTTATTTTTCTTACAAACATTAATGACGTGAAGTAGGGTATATACTTTGGAATCCCTTATAAGTTTAACAAAGTCAGAAAAGTCCAGTATTTCCAGATTTTCTTGTTCTACCATATTTCACAAATATAACTGACACTTTATAATCCTACATTTATTCATTAATTTCTGAATTGATGGTTTTCGTCCTATTAATGTGCATCTCCCATATCCAGTCACTGGTTCATTTCCAACAAACTCTTAGTTCTAGTCAACTCATGTGCATTTTTCTCACCAAAGCATTTTTCTTTGGAATATTAGAAAAGGTTTCACTGGGAAAATCTCTCTACAAGCTTTATTACCAGAAGAATAAGAAGCAGAATCTCCTTCTATTTGATAGTACACTTTTTGTTGGACAAGTTCTATATCAAAAATGACCATGTCCCTCAAGGAAAAAATATTCTGAAGATGGTTTGATACAGCAGCTTAAATCTCACACCTGTTTCTTGACACTCCCTGATTGCTGGAATAACTTTACTCCTCTTCTGCCCAGCGTGCAGTGAGTAATCACTTTCCATAAACACTCAACTATCTCCAACTTTTAGTACTTTGTCCTTCTGCCACAGTTTTGGCAGAATCAACTCTTTCTGATGATAGGATTGCATTTTTACTGTTAGTGGTCTTGGCTGCTTTCTCATGGCCAGGTTCAGGGAATGCACACCATGTGCCCTTTCAGTTAATAACTTCTCCTGTGGCATACATGTCCAGTTGCTTATTTTTACTTACATAAAATTAATTCAACGTGTTCCTTACAGTTTCTCTAGTACAGCAGAAAATCTCAGGTTTTTGCTATGTGCTCTGCCCTCAATGCTACACTTTTTTGAAATATCTCTTCTTGAGAAGTCTCACACTCAACCAGCATTTCTTTATTTTGACCTCTGATTTTTGCAGTATTATCAGCTAATCAGAATATCTGTGTAAAGTTTATTGCATTTTTTTCCAAGCTTTCTTTTGGAGTTGATATAATCCTTTAGTGTTTCATTTATTTTAATCAGCTCTGAGCACATTTGACTGATTTTTTCATATAGATTACTGGAAGTCATGTATTTTACCAAAGCTGGAGCATGAATTGCTTTATGCTGAACAGCTGCAGGATTCTTCCCAGCCAATGCTTTCTTCTCACCCTTTATGAGTGATTTTCTTTCAGGTTCTCTTAATTTCTTCTTTGGTGACATCCAAGCAGTGCACGTACTAGCCAGTAACTGAAACTGACTCTAAAAGATCAGATCATTGGATCTCATTTCTGTTTTCACAGTGGGAAATTAACCTGCTATTCAGTGAGCAGCCATCTTGGAAGTCCCCTTTCATTGCCCTATTGACCTATTCATTCCTTTTTGGATCACAAGATCACCAGCCCATTCATCCTCCCTTTGGGAAAGAGTCAGTCACTGGCAGTGGTGCCATAATCCATTGCAAGAGTGGTGATTCTTTATTTATGCACCCATGTTCCTCTACCATAGCTCAGCTTACATAATACCTTTCTGATGCTGTTTATATATAGTCTTTTTCTGCTGGTGTTGATTTAGATAGACTTTTTTTGAGGGGGGTGTATAGATGAATTTTGCATATGTAATGTGTAAAAATAGTTTTGACTTTGGAATGAACAGAAAAGGTTGTCCATATTGTATTTTATTTTTATTTTATTTACTTTTTTGTTAAAGGTGGTTCATATTTTATTTTATTTTTATTTTATTTAATTTTTTGTTAATACGTACTATATATTTGGGATTATGGATTCTTTTGGTTGGACACAGATGTTCTGGGATCGTCAGTAATTTTGTGGGTGCAAACCTTTACTTTTATAAAGTAGTGAAATATGGTAATTTTAGGGGTTTTATACCAGCTTTGATGATTTATTAAAGCTGTAAAATAGTTGTTAATGACATACTAGATATATAGATATTTTCAGATAACATACCAACAGAGAATGCAAAGAAAAATGCATTTAGTGAAGCAGACATATATTTTATAATATTCTATATCTGGGATCACCTATTGGGATAATACTGAATACACAATAGCCTGTATGTGACACAGAAAATACCTTGCATTGTAGCTTTAGGTAGTAAGTTTCAAAATGCAGGAAAAAGTCACATATCACAAACCTCTGTACTAATTTTTTATATATGATGCAAAGTAGACCGCCACCATCTACTTGTCCTGGGTTTTCTTTTTTTTTTTTAAGGTTAACATGGTGTTCTGTTGGCTACATAAGTTACTTAAATTTCTACTGAACAGGGTTTTGGATAGTTCACATTCATTTTTATGAATGAATGATGCACGTGTGATTTTCAGTTCTACTACAAAAACGTAACTCCCAAGCTCGCAAAAAACACTGTCTTGAAACTGGGGTTATGAGTGTCTTATCACTGACATAGGCTGCTGGTTGCTCTCACACTTGAATATAAGTTCAGACAAGCAGCTGTCTCATCTTACCTGAACACATCTTGCAGGTTAAAGCTAGCTAAGCACAGCAGCTATGTGGAGGGTGCAGGGGGGAGTGTAGAATAAAGCAGATATCGAGAGGGATATTTAGGTATATATAGAGAGAGAGGAGTTTTAACATTAGGGTGTGAGAAGGGAGTTTTAGATATAGGGAATGGGATGGAGTGTTAGGGTAAGTGAGAAGGAAGGGAGTTTTAATGCTAGGGAGCACAAAGGGAGTTTTAGGTTTCATGAGCAAGAGGGGAATTTTAAGATTAATATGCTGGAAGTGGATTTTATGTTTAGGGAGCAGGATAGGAGTTTATGGTTAGGGAGCAGGAGAGGGGATTAGGGAGCAGGAAAGGAGTTTTAGGGTTAGGCAGTCAATGGGGAATGTAGATTTAGGGAATGATGTTGGAGTTTTATGCTCAGAGAACAAACTGAGACTTTAGGGTTAGGGAGGGGGAGAAGAATTTTAGGGTAATGGAAAGGCTATACAGTTTTATAGGGTTGGATGTTGGGAGGGCTAAGCAGTGAAGGTTGGGCCTACTACTGGGAGTTACAGCACTTATTTTTCCAGCAAGTGTCAGTGAACAAATATGCTTATTTTAAAGCTGTCTCGCTATGTTAAACCTATTTAACATAGCGAGACAGTGTTTTAAAAAAAAAAGCAATGGAGAAAGCAAGATCTCCGTTGCTTTTTTTTAGTGTTTCGCTATGTTAAATGAGTTTAACATAGCGAGACAGTTTTAAAATAAGCAACGGGGATTATGAACTTGATTGAATCAGGTTAGGTCAGAAATTATGCAACAATTATAAGTGCTTTTTATTTTATTCTGGAGAGTTATCACTACTTTTGAAGACTGAAGAGTACAGAGTGCTCCTTAAAAAAAAAATTCTACTAACATTTTCTTTTATTCTTTAAATGCATCTTGTATGTCAAACTGCAGCACATTCGGACCATGAGCTGTAAATTATCTTACCATTTTTATGAGTGAATTAAAAAAAAAAATACATTTACCCAACCGATCATACAAGCAGTCAAACTGTCCTTCGAGTTTAGGCAATATTGCAGGTAGTTTGCCAGCTCATGCAAATCTATGACAAAAGTTTCAGTTGTTTTAACTAACTTTAGAAAGGACAGGCATATAAAAAAAACAGGCGCGCAGTACAGCCGAACTGCCGCGGATGCCAGACATCTGCGGAAGGGCAGTAAACAGGCATTATACTATGCCATTATTTAAGAAAAGTAATAGTTTCTTTTCTTAAATAATGTCATGATATAGCAATAACCCACTTCTGGGTGTGGGTAATGCTAAATTTACCCACGGTTGGCTTTGTTTGGTCCCTCGGGCTTTGCCCTCGGGACCAAACCACGCCAACCGTGGGTAAATTTAGCATTACCCACACCCAGACGTGGGTTATTGCTATAATATCACACCTATGTAGCAGGATCTGCTCTGAATGCACATTGCAGCCAGGTGTGTCTGTATGACTTTTATTCTTACTTTCCAAGCTCTGCATGCTGGGAACCCTTAAGTCACTAAATAACTAAAGCCTCCCACCAAACACCGCCAGAACGAGGTCCTGCTCGGACCACAGATGCACCACACAGCTCTTTTTTTTCTCTTCATCATGCATGAGCATTGGGGAACACAATCCCCCAGCCCGCAAAACCACAAGCAGCTCAATTGAAGCCACACAACACAAGGCCTCATCACCACCATCAACTGCCTCAGATAAGAAGTCAGAAAAACAACATTCATGCTGCATACTGGGGGAACCAAACCCCCAACCGTGGGAACTCCACCAAAACCCATATCACCACCATTGACTAGTATTCTTTTCTTCCTTTTCTCCATATATCCAGCAAACAAGACCCCCACCACACAGACCCGCCACATGATTCAGCGGATGCATGCTTTAGACCCCCAACACCAGCAATCCCAAAATTCAAAACAGAACTGAAACTCCGTCTATTTGAAGACTCTAGTACAAGCTGACACGGAGGTACCACCTAAAGACTGATCTTACCTCATATCAGCCTTTTTTTTTTTTGTATACTTATTTTAACTGTGAAGTACAAAAGAATGGCACCTTCCTACCAGATTCATCAGGACGGTGAAGTCTATCTTCTACACATCCCTCATCTTTGGAAAAGCTGTACCATTATTACTGCCACTCTCCACCGGCAGTTATTGCAAACCACTCATGTGTAGTCGGAGCAATTATTTTAACTCCCTTGAGGCAGTGAAAAGCTGCGCATATCTTCCCTAGAAGAAAATACCTCAGAAAATGGTTACAGCAGCAAAACACTTAGCAAGATGAATACCCCTCAACTCCGGTGTAAATAAGCTATTTGCCTACTAAATTTCCAGTTTCACCCTGCTGACAATGAGGCCTGAAAAAAAAAAAAAAAAAAAAAAAACAGCAGGGATGGCAGAAACTACCACAAAGCTACGCACCTCACCAAATGAACAGTCACCGATGCAATAGACTGCAAGACCAGCCTCAGCTAAGCCGCCAACCAAAGAGAAAGCATAATCTCTCACAAACAACGTGACTCAATGTCAATTCAACCCTTTGACCTAAATACCATCTATACCAATAACCTTACCCCATTAACTTTGCTCTCCCCAGGACCAACAAGCCCATAGAACCACCTTTCCTTGTCACAAGTAATCTTTTCATATATAAATAGACCACCCACCTGTTATAACTATCCCACTACTCTTGACCCACGGCCTACCTGTTCTCTGAAACACCCAAAGGTCGTCTCGGATGAACAACTTGCCTTAGCAAGTTCACGCCAAAATGTGATTGCTTAACCTAACTATACTAGACTAAACCTCTTAAGCCCCTCCCCATCATCTCATTTTCTCCCAACCACCCCTGCCTCCATTAACCCTTTAACCTCCCCAACCCACTTAAATCCCCTTAATATTAACCTACCCCCCCCCCCATAAAGATGTCCCGAGACAACTTAGTCTGTTGCCAAACTTCATTTACAGTTTAAAAACAAAATTAGGATACTAATATTCACACATATTCTGCAGATATAAGCAGTTTTCCTTTTAAAACATACACTCAGGTAATCAAAAATGTTTTAAATTGGCTTGAAATTCCAAAATAATTGTTTTTGATTGAAAAGATAATGGGATTATACAGGAACATTAAAGAAGTTCACCAAGCTGATAAACATTAACTGTCACAGTGATCTGTGAGGATTTATAAAGATATTGTTCTTTGCCTCTTTTTCCACTTTTTTGAAGGTTTGTAACTACCTTTTAAGATATGAAAATTGTCTGTTTCTGTGACATAATCTATGCAGTAAAAGATGTATTGCAATAGTGTGCTAAATAAACATTTACTACTGTCACTGGAATTTAGTTGCACCTATATTTTTACTACTGTCACTGGAATTTAGTTGTACCTATATTTTGTAGTTTTGCAATGCCATGATTCATTTGCATGCATAGCATAGGAAAGGAAATAACTTTATTATACTGCTGGCCAAATAAGTATAAGACAACATCCACTTTTTAACTATAAAAAAATGACTATGTTTTTGTAGCAGAATACTGCAAAATGTAAAAAAATAAATAAATAAAATAAAAACAGGATAACTTCTGTGTTTTACTGATTAAAATAATGGCCATGGTATAGTAGCAATATCACAATCTAAGTGTGGATTACAAAAATATTTAATAATAACTATTTTAAATTTTGATTTCTTGGGTTTTACCATTGCTCCCACTTATTTCAGTTTTGAATAAAAAATTATATTGCTAAAGTGTAAGAATTTAAGACAATCCTTTGGCTAGACTTTGCATCTGCTGTTTGCCAGCTTGTTGAAAATATCTCTGTAGTATGAGGTGGCCAGATGTATATTTTTGTGGATTTATACGTACAAATATGCACTTGAATATTCTATGTCAACTTTACAAGCAAAATCTTTTGAAAATAGGGTTATTATTTGTTGATTCTAAAATCATTTAAACGGTACCGTCATTGCACTCTGCTATTTAATTTGTGGTTAGGGTTAAAAGATGGATAAATACAGTGGATATATATACTAAGGCTTTCTGTCTGTAAATGTTTTCTGGTTAATAGCAGAATTTAAAACTGAGAGTGAAATTTACAAATGTGTGGGGATGCAATGGAAAATACTGAGGATGATTGATGGTATGCGTAGACCATTTTCCTTGACTATTAATTACAATGATTAAGTTACAACAATATTTATTTCCATAGTAAGCAGTTTCATATATTAAAACTGTAATGATATCTGAGAGATCCAATCAATGTTTCTACAGTTAATGCTTCTGTGAGCATAATTCTTTTCACTGCTGGTCTGGTACAATTGACAATTACACTACTATTATCAGTATAGGCAATGATTCTTTGAAGGCATTCAATAATATTTGAAAAATATATAATACGATCACTGCTGCAACAAGCAAGAAATACTTTTGCACTGAAACAGTCAGGACAGGAAAATGCTTTAGCCAATGCTTTTGAAATCCATACAAACAACTATTGTAAATGCAGAACACATTAACTACCAGATACGACCAAAGTTCTACTTCAAATGTGCCTACTTATTAAGCATTTGTAAGTGCATCTCTGAATTATTTATTCTGGAGTGTTAGGTTTAAATATGTTTTTAATAAATATGCATTTTTTCTTTAAGAAGTGATGAAGGTAATCCTGCAAATGAAGCAGGAAGAAATGACTCTATAATTCCATGGGACTGCTTATAATTTTCTCCTGTGGGACTGAAGTGTTCATACAAAAATGTTTAATATTGCAAAAGTCACTACTACAAAAATGGATGCTACATCATCCTCCAAACTGTGTGTCCTAATGAACTCAATAGTAAGAGATAGAACCAGAAAAGCTAGAAACTTCTTACAGCAACAGATACGTTTTTAACAGGTATTACTGATACTTCTGGGTGTTTTGTCATACCGACAGCTGTGGTGATGAATAACACATCTGGTCAGATTCAATAAAGCCTACACTAAGTGTATACTCTTCTGAGTGAACAGACAACACAGACATAACACACACCTTTTTCTTCCTAATTTCAGTTTTCCTACTAATATTTATTTTGTTTTATTTTATTTTACATTTGTTAACCGGGGGTGTCTGACTGAGCTGAAAAGGCCCTTTTTCAGCAGAGGCCTGAGGAGAAAAGCTCCACATAGAAAAATTACAGATACATTTTGATATTTAGACATGATCAGTATACACACAGATTACAATAGACATGTTTTTTACAGTGGTATGCGGCACATAAACAGTTACAGTGGAGAGAACAAACAAGAAAATAATTAAAAATAAAGTTAATTAGATTTGTGGTGTACAGTTGAAATTTGGAACATAGGTAGAATACATACATAGTACACAGGTACTGTACGTACATTGTACATTAGTCAGTATTTGTGAGTAATAGTGAAAACTATTATCAAGTACTCTAGGTTTAGTATGTGTACCTTTTCCGCTTTTACTAGCCTGGGGGCAATCATGGCACTGCCAACTTTGCTTGAGATGTTGCCTAATGAGGTTCTTAAAGGAGGCTTTGGATGATGTGTTTTGTATGCTAGTGGGGAGAGAGTTCCATTCTTTAGTCACTGAACTACTATATTTGTGCAGCTTTAAATACTGACAAGAATTCATGAAGGTTACCACAAAGTGTAGACTACATGCACACTTACTGTAATCTTTCTGAGTGACTAGAATGCACAAAAAATCTGATAAGAATTTTACTGAATACACATTGTGTACACAGTGTATACTAAGTATAGTCTTATTGAATGTGTCCCATTTACTGTAATAAAAAAACTCCCATTTTCCACAGTAGAAGGACTACAAAGATAGTCATCCACATCTGGAAATCTGGACCAGTGTAATCACAAGAGGAGCTCCAAAATGATTTAAAATCCACTGCATAACTTAGGTATGTGCATACATTTTCAATTATCTTACTGACAGTTTTTCCTTTATGCTAAACTGTGGAACCTCAGAGACCAAAGCCCCTTTTATCAGAAGTGAGCCAACTGTGCAAAACATAAAATGAGCTGTTCATGGTTATACAGTATGCAGTCTGGGTTTGTTTAGATTTGAACCAATTCCTTCCTTTGTATTGTCTCCAACTGTAATGCTTCAACTTATTTTAGCAAAATACATTTTTTTAGGGTTATGCTCAGTGAAAATAACCAGGGATATGGAAGATGCAGGAATTTGTTGTACCTTAATTATTAGGGTTTTAAAATACCTATGTATCAATTCGAAAAATATGAGTATTAAAGTCTCTCTGTCACACACACACACACACACACACACACACACACACACACACACACACACACACACACACACACACACTCACAAATAAAGCACAAACCCTGAGATGTTAAAATCTGTTTAAATTTTTCTGCACACACTGTTCTGCATGAAACTTCTTTATCTGCTTACAAGGCAGATTTAAGAATGAACTAGGCCTAGGGGCTTCTGTATCTCTTAAATTACTTTCTCCTTACCTGAAAGTTATACATAATGCTGACAACTGATGACAGCTCTTCTTTTCTCAAAGGTATAGCAGCAGTTTCAAATAACTTCTGTGGTATGGCAGTATATGATTTTCATTGAGTGACATGAGAACTGATAAATATTTTTAAACATTTGTATTAGTAATTCACGTCAGCTTTACCATCATGTTTTTATTCCCTGTATTATGTACGTTGTTACCTTGATACATCTAAGTTCTAATGTTGATGTACTGGAGTTTTATAACGCTCTCATATCACTGGACAGATGTAAATCAGCCTGGTAATGCATTAATGACCTGCCTGCAGGCTGACACTACCCTTATATTAAGGCAGCAGTGGGGTTTAATGCCCATAATCTTCTTGCTGTTTCATCCTGCATTACTGTGGCTACACTTTTGTGTGGTGGTTCTGGTATTCTTCCAGTATTAATTCATTTTTAACTACACTATACAGATCTATAGCTTATGCATCTCTGTAAATATTCATCTACTGTGTGTAATTAAACTTTTTACCTTATTTGCTTATTGGGTATCATATTATAGCAGAATTTGTAAAAACTGTAGTAAGTTTTTATGGAAGTGTAAACCGAAACTACAAAACCTGGGTCAAAGCTGAAAAGAGTCAGTTTGAATACCTCATCTATCCAGTACATAAATGCAAAATAAAATAAAAAAAAAAATTCTGCTGGTTGTAGGTAATTTTATTTCTTCAAGGGTACCCTGAAATCCATCTGCGCTCTCATGCATTTGCAGTTTTCTGTCATTTGAATAGCTACAGACTTGTCTTTTTTATATGGTACAGTGCAAATGAAGTTTAAACCAACAATGACTTGCAAACAAACTGTTCATTAATAGGGAAATGCTAGTGTGTATTTATATTGTGGCTGTAATCATCTGCAACCAGGTGTACCTGATGGTATCACAGATATATTTCTCTTGCCCATTAAACTTCTATGTAGTATTCAACATAATTTTGCTTGTGTGATTTCATTCTTGCATTCCCGGGTCATAACTGAAAGACATTACTCAGGGCCAGTTTACTTGCCTGATAAGTAAAAATAGCATGTTAAATAAATGCATACCTAAAAAGACTATAGTTGGGTACTGTGAGCAGAAAATTTGATTAACGTAATATTATCTGTTGAATGAGTGACCTTTCATTCACATATGCTCTCCCATTTTATATAAATAGGCAAAAATGATATCATCTTTAAAGCACATGTATAGAGTTGTAAGCTAAATACAGATAACTGTCTATGAAATTGCAAATATTCTTCATCATATTACCGATCTACAAAATAAACTCTTCATATTCAAAACATACAAGATTGCGGCAACGTTTAGTTGCAATTTTGTCATAGAGATTTTTTTTTTCTTTTGCACCTCTTGTTGCATAGTTGAAATGTGCATTGTTTGTCTAAGATGTCACCTTTTAGGGTTGCCTGCAGTATCAGGTAAACTAAAGAGTGATGAATAACATTGTATGTATGACATTTTGTAATGTACTTGTGTAATAATAGGAAACTGAATAAGTGTGATGACACATGTCATTGTTCCATATCCTGTGTTGTATAGTAAAAAACAAAGCATGCCCCATAA
This sequence comes from Protopterus annectens, assembly GCF_019279795.1. Taxonomy (NCBI): domain Eukaryota; kingdom Metazoa; phylum Chordata; order Ceratodontiformes; family Protopteridae; genus Protopterus; species Protopterus annectens. The sequence continues at coordinate 376,816,229 of NC_056738.1, read as the reverse complement.
TGTTTAGACATAACATACTCATTTTTGGATATAGTATATTTTAAGGGGAGCAGGTAGTTCGGATAAGGCTATGTATGCATGTATTTAGCAAAGATTGTATTGTTTCTAACTGACCTTATACAAGATGTTTGTGGTAATTTACTGTAAGTAGGCATAAATGACTATGGGTTGAATGGGACTCACTTATTCAGGGTAGTTGCCTTTTCCTTTTGATTGTATCACCAGGAAGGTAATATATTTAAGTAAAGAGTAGGGGATGAAGAGAGGTCTACTCCCTTGCCAAAACACAATTTAGTCAAGCTAGCATTCTGAAAAAAAGAATACCACAACATATAACGATAGATGGCTATAAATATACCTTAAAAATCTAGAACAGTATATCTCTTTGTACAAAATAAATTATTTTTTAACCATAGCAGGCATGGCATATGCAGAGAAATGTCTAATAACATTTATAAGTAAAAGCCCAGATGCTCCATATTCATATTTTTTTACTATTTTTGAAATTAACTCATGACTAAGAATTGAGTACAGCATAAATAAAAGACCAAACATTCACAAATTAATTTGAAAATCCTCCATAAACACACAATGGAATTGTTTTCATATATTGTAATTTAAATAAACACAAAATAATTTCAAATACATGAATATTAACTCAAGATGACTGTCACAGATAACGTGACACCCTGACCCTATGTACAAAAATGGGAAAAAATAAGTAATGGAAGGAAGGATGGATGGATGGATGGATGGATGGATGGATGGATGGATGGATGGATCATCTAAACTGCTGACCCAGGCAAACCACTGCAACAATATATTTGTCAAGGGAGTAGTTCAAGGGAATCATGTTTTGCACATAATTGAAACACCTTCTACCTATTACACATACACTGACAACAGAGAGCCAAGGTAAATCCTGGATACATAACTGTAAGCAAAGCTTTTTGGCATGAAAGTAGATCAAAGTATCTTCATTTGCAACAAGGTAGCCTTTAAAATGGATTCAGAAAATAGTGTTTAAAGTACAGTGCACCAATGCTAAGGTAACAGGGAAAAGGTGCACAAAATAATGGTAGTAAAAATTAAACTATATGGGTGTGCTGACATTTATAAGCATATCATCCGTTTGCAATTTGACACATTTCAACTAAATTTGGTCTACTTACAATGTGTTCTTTCTCATCCCCTCATACACTTTCTGTTACATGCTGCTTTACATCAGGTCACTATGATTGCTGCTAGTATATTTTAACATCAGCTTATTTTATAGCTCTGTACTCTAGATAATACACTTTCTGGTATACACCTGCAGTTTTTCAGTGGCAGCTCTCAGTATACCATAAGATGCTGAAAGTCTGCTTTTATAAACAAATCATTTCTCATGTGTAGTGACAATTTGCTAAGCAGATCAAAGTTAAGATTTCATATTTAGTCAAGTTTCCAACACCATAATGTTTTGTTGTTTACTTTGCAGGGATGCTCTTGGTCAAAGTCATAACTGTATCTAGATATCCCGCTATCTTTTCTAGATGCTGTTGCATAAAATGATAGAGTTGTTTAAGTTTTCGCCCTTCCTGTTATACTCCCATTCTTATATTTGACATTAGTATCATTATTCTCATATTATCTTTTAAAGTTTTAGGGAGCTTCATGTTTTAATTTTGTTGTTTATGGGCCCAAAGCAGACATGTTTCTCTTGTATACCTTTTGTGGAGATTTTTGGAGAGTGGATTGTTTTAGAACTGTTTTCATAGGAGGCTTAGCTATTTGTATTTATCAGAATTTTGCATTCTAATATGAATGTATTAATTTTATTTTAAACCCTTTTAGAGACAGAACATATGGGTTAGCTATGTGACAGCTATCAAGTAGTTTCAATGATAATATAAAAACTTAACGTAAAAACGTTTTAAGACAACTTATAGGAATTTTGCTTCCTGGTAGACTTTTTGGTTTTTTCAGGTTTGTCTTTGGATTCCTCTTCGGAATTCCTTCAGTGTAAGGTCATTCAGTCTGTCCCTATTGGTATTTTTCCAATTTTCAGCACATTGATGGCCATGGAGTTGTGTCTCTTAAGTCAAGAACTTGTTATCAGGTAGAAGCAGTTTATTGTATTACACATCTTTGTAATAAGTATTACACTATAGAAACATCTAGGGCTGTTAAGGAAATAATTTTGGAGCATATCTGCGACCTTAGAAACATGCCTGTTACTAGCCTAGTTGCACAATATTTTTTGAACATTATTCCTCTGTTTTGTTTCTTAAATAATTTTTATTATATGCTTATCCAGCTACTAATTTTTTGATAGATAAAATTATGTATTTATTGACATTGAAAACAAAGTTTATTTTTATGTGTAATGCATTGTATTAGTTTTGTTTAATTAATGAATTTCAGCACAAATATTTAATTTTGTGATATTATCTTGCCAGTGTAGGGGACTGCCGCAGTGGTGCAGCGGTAGCTTTATTGCCTCACAGCAAGAGGTCCTGGCATTCGATTCTCAGCTGGAGTGCGGGGAGTGCCTTCTGTGTGGAGTCTGCATGTCCTCCCCATGGTTGGGTGGGCGTTTGAAAGACATGCGTGAATGGGCGTGCCTTTGTTGAAGGTTGAACGTCGAGCTGGCACCTCGGCGTTCATGAAAATCTACTGCCAATCATTAGCAGAATGGAGTTCTGCTGTGGTGGCCCCTAACCAGGAAAAGCCAAAAGACAACAACAACATCTTGCCTGTGTAGGGATTGGTGATTTTAAATAGGGCCAATGTATTTATTTCTTATTTCTGTTTCTCAGTTAAACATTTGAAGGTATAATACTGTCAAGGTACTAGTTGATGTGATAATAAAGAAAGCCGTTTTAATGACTCCAATTTATATTTAATAATAATAATTTGATTTATATTGTAGGTACATAAATAATTTTAGATTATGTAAAGTGTTTTATGCTGCATTAGCAGTTATTACTGTTTCAGAAGATGGGTATTATACCAAGGAGATATTTCAGCAACATTTCACTGGTAATTCAGTAGCTGCATTAGTCTAGCCTTATGATAATCTTATATCCATCTACATCCATAAGTCCATTACTGCGCTAGGCAGATGTATAAGTCACTAATTGCTTTCATTATTTACTTCTGTATCTCCAGTCAACATTAGCAACATTGTAACTATAATATGCTACGGCTGTATGCATTGTCTTTATAGTTTAAGCAGCAAAGTGTCGGTTTCAGGAATAAAAAGAAAGGCCGCATTAGTAGGTACTCAAGTTTCTGTCTTGTTCACAGCAGCTGTAATGATGTCCTCCATCTTAGTTTAGTGATCCCAATATACTGCTGTGCAGGAATCATATCATTCATGGCTTGTAATTTAGATAATACACTAGTTTATCACTCACACTGTTTTCCCTTTATTAATCACGGACTACCAAGGAATTGTAAAGCCTATTCATGTTGGTTTGCCTGCAACAAAATTTATAAGGGTGACATTTTAACATAAATTGCTACTTTAGCCTTGATTTCTAATTTCTGAATTGCATACCTTTTGATAATTTGTATCACTTTTCATATCTTAGTATTTTAAGTGCTGGAGTGAATATTCTGTTATGCTAAAATTCGAAGGTCAACAGTCTAGTATAACTCTTAGAGAAGTGTAAGCATGTATGCAAGGTATTAATTAAAAACTTAGACTTATTTCTGTTTAGACAACTTTCTACTGTCAAAAAGATCATCAGAAGCTATGAGAGGGATAAGCATGATCTGCAGAAAACATTGACATCTTTACCACTGTATGCTTTCTCCCACTCTGTGACTGCTAACCCCCAATCCCCCTCCCAAAGGTCTTGAGATGATTCGTGGTTGATGCAGAAGGCCATGTTTATAACATAGAACAACAGACATCCAATTGGAGAGACAGTGATCCAAGCAGCTAGTGAAGAGTTTGTGCTCCTGCATGTATCAAAGCATCTGATTCACTACAGAGAGAAGGAGTCCTTGTCTCAACAGACAGGTAGTCTAGCTTTACCCTCCCAGACAGGGGATGTTCATATTCTAGGATGGACCCTAGTTAACACCAGCCAAAAGAACTTTTCATTGTCCATTCATACAAAGCAGCTTTCCTTCATTTGGAACACAGAATATGGGGGCATTTCTTTTAGGTCCTCTAATGCCACTCCCTAGTTGGGGGAGGTACGTTGTCCTTTAGTATTTTGTTGTAGTTTGTACTTTTTATGTAAATGCCTAAGATTTAGACATGTATATATTTGTTATAAATGCATAAATACCTGCATACATATAGTGATGAAAGCTGTGACAACTCGGAAAGTACTATTTAGTAGTGCTATTCAGTACTGTTTTCCATTCCAATACCTTAAAGAGGCCTATTACCATTTTAGAGCTTCTTAAAACAAATGTAGCATATACATTCTGTAGAATAATAGAATACAAAGCATTATAGGCTTCATTTCCATTTTTGGAACTTAATTTTAGTTTTTTTTTTTTTTGTGGATAAATATCTATTCCATATATCAATCCCAGCAGATTGCATATTACATATGAGAAATGCAGCAGAAGTGTAGTTTGTACATGTGTTATGAAATAATGAACGTCAGGATTGTGCCCATGTTTTACAATTTGTGTGAATAAACATTATGTAGTATATGGAATGCTAGGATTGTGCACCAAAAATGGGGAAAGTGAATTTCATTAAGCATCTTTCTGATCTCATAAAGGTGCTAATTGAACCTAAGCACTGTTAACATTGGATCTTGTGCTTCCAATTGATGATGCACAATGCCAACCAGCAAGGAACAGCGGGAGTAAATCAACTAGCTTTAAAAGCTGTTAGGTACTTCACCCTGCCACAGACATAAAATATGGCAGAAAAAAGTATCTTACATCTTTTAATGCAGTTCTTTCTTCAGAGGAGCATGTTGTTTCAGACTGCTGTCTATTTAACAGTGCAAAATGTACTGCTTTGAAAGCTGATAACACAATTTGTCCTCCTCCGCTTTTTTCTGTGATTGAAAGTACATGGAGCGGATAAAGCTTCATGCACTACAAAGAATTATGATCAAGTCTCTCATCATAAGCCTTGTTAGATGTTCTTGACATGGATGTCAAGATTCACTTCCTGTTCTTCACTTATTTAGTGAAAAAATGTTTATTTCTTGTCATTCATGTCTCAAATATGAAATAAGTTGGTTATGATAGGAGACTGAATCATATTCCTCTATAAGTAATGCAATATTTCAAAACTGGACAATAATGGGATGAATTTCTTTCATGGATATTAAGTGGAGAGTGTCTCATCTGTATCTCCAAATGGAGAAAAAAAAGATCTGCAATAATGATAAATCATTGTTACTGTTGCTGTAAAATAACGTAGTAAATAAACTTAATTACCTAACTCTGCCATGTCATGTCATGCCATTACTATAATGATTAATCATGCAAAATGCTGTTTTAAAACAAAGTAAAAAAAAAAATAAAAATATTAACTGGAAAGTAAGAGGTGCTCAGATTACATGTAAGTTGGAAAACAGCTATTTGATTTACTGATATTGTTATGGTGGTACAAAAGCAACACGATATTGACTTTTCAGCATTGTATTCAGCAGATTGCATTATTAAAAGAATACAATTGTCCAGAACTAAGTAGAAATCCAAATACATGATATTATGACAAAGGCAAAAGTGAAAGGGACTTGAAACTGCTGATGAAAAAAAGAAAAGTGAGGGATATAGGTGGAATAGCAATTGACATGTAGGAGGCCATGAAATGTGAGGTCAGAAAGGAGAAGGAACACCAAATCATGAAAGAAATACAGGAGGGGATGCGGTCATGGTCACAAACTAAGTAGAAGTAGGGGGTAAAATGTTGTAATGAGGATGCATACTGCTCTTCAAACACATCAAGAAGAAGGATAACATTTTATTGCTAGGAGAAAGAGGGCTACAATCATGGATCATTGGGGATTTACATCTTCATGGGGCAGACTAAGAGATTCTGAGCTGCAGGGTACAAAAAATGAAATAATTTTCTCTGTTAATTAGATAAGTGGACTGATCCTTCATAGACCATTTCCAGCTGTCTAGACAAGTTTGCTGTAACGTTTCCACTATCGTACTCTTGGGTTGTGGAAGAAAACTGAACTACCTAAGGAAAAGACAAGCAGATACAGAAAAAAACATGCAAAATAGACATAGACAGAGAATGGAGGTCATGACTGAACTCTGTAGCCAGGAGCTGTGAGACAGATGTCTTACCACTGATCCACCATGGTGCTCAAAATTTGTGGAACATGGGGGGGGGGTTGACAGGGGGCAGTCAAAATTATGCAGGCCTATCCATGAAAGGCCAGAATATATGTGGTCTGCACCAAGGTAATACCCAGCTGAATGCAATGTCATACAGAAGTGATTGTACTACTTTGAGGTTCAGCGTGTGTATGTGGGGGGGGGGGTGACATCACATTTGTAGATGCAATGTTATAAGCCTTTAGGGGGAGCAGACCATGAATGGAGAAGGTCAGACATAAGTTAAGAAACAGAGGAAGAGGCAAAAAAGTTAAAAGAGAAGGCCAGGAGTATGGAAAAAAAAAAAACAGGGTATACAAGAAAGGGAATGGATGAGGTTGTGCAGATGGATGAGTAATAGTATGTCAAGCAGGTGGCTAACAAAGGAAGTGAAAGGAAGCAAAGGGATTCGCTAAACTGAAAGGGAGCTGACAGCAGGTATCAAAAACGAAAACAAAGGCTGATTTAGGCATATATCAGGGAGAATAAAATGAAGAAAAGATATTGTGGCTACGGTAAGCAAAGGTGGGCTGGAGATAAGGGAAGCATGAAGAATATAAGAGATAATATGTTTCTTCAGTCCTTGCAAATGTGAAAAGGGGGAGTTTTCATGCCATGCTGGCATTTAGGCAGGTTGGAATCATAAGGGAAGAGGGAGACGCTGGAGTTGGAATCAGTTCTCCCTTTGAAAGATAAAGCACATAGAGCAAATGTGCTGCCTGTAAGCATTAGCAAGAACCTGACTAATGTGCTGGTTGATTTTTCTGATCATGATTTTCAACAGTCCACTGAGCATCGCTGACATTCTTGAGGACCAAAAGACTGCAAGTGTATTATTGTGTACTGGCAAGACGTGGAATAGAACTACGGGCCTGAACGCCTATCTACAATGGCAGTTTAAATCATGGAAAGAATGCTGTGGAGAATAAGATGTTTGTGTTCTACAGGAACATATTCTTCAGAACAAGTGGGATTCTGACATGCCACCATCTGTATGAACATGTTGGTCACCAGCTCCAATTATCAATGTGCTCAAAGTAGTCTTTTTCCCCCAAATGGATTGACTTCTTTACTTGGGACTTAGTTTTTATAGCTTAATAAGTATACCTCATAACTATATGCCATATCAAAAATCAAAGCTGGGTAAAAAACAGAATACTAACATAGGCAACCACTGTGCAGAATAACTATCATTATGGTGGATCCATTACTACCTTTAGATAAAACTGAGAGTGTGGAATCAATACAGGATGAGCAAATGTCCCAAATACTGTTTTAAAGATGGCGTCAAGAGACAGCAAGAAATAGACTCGACCTCAAATGACCACGTAGATACCCTCCAACTGCTGACCCAAGAGAATGAAGACCTCAAGGTCAAATATTCAGATTCAGAAGTAAGGATGCACATTTTGAAAGAAGCTCTGATTGACCATGAGGACATGACAAGGAAGAAAATCCTTGAAGTGAGGGTTATGATATGACTGCGTGAGGTATGTCAAGTGCCTTCTTTGAATGTAGACTGAAACCCCTCAGAGGGTATATCAGAATTAAAAGTGTGCAGTGGACAGCATGCAGGAGTGGAGTGAGGGGCCCAAGGTAGATTCTGGTTTGCTTTTGGAACTGTACCTTAAAGGAGCAACTGGCTATGTGGTAACTCAGTTTATACGGGTCACTGTCAGGCTATAAGGTCATTTGTGATCATTTCACAGAGTTAGGATCACAAATGAGTGAAAGCTATAGAATGTGACCGGCATTTTAATATACAAAAATTCACAAGAGAAATGCCTCCCTGAACTCCCTAATATATATATATATATATATATATATATATATATATATATATCAACTGTGAGATTCCACTGTCATGGGGAAAGCGCAAATCCCTAGTACACTGGCATTTCAACCATCACTAGTGTTTCAAGGGCAATCCTGGCTCCTGGTTCATATGTTCTATCATTACTTTGGGTTTACAGTCCATCATTACTTTGGGCATATAGTCTATGATTACTTTGGGCCTATCTCCAAAAGGAGATTGCATGCCAAATGGCAATGAGAAAGTACAGAGAGAAGGAAATCAATTTTAAACTAGTCTACCCAGCCTTTCTTAAAATGTTTCTACCAATGTTTCTACTGTGTGAATCAAAGTTACCTGCTGACTCACATGATTTCTTGAGGTCTATGGACGGCAATCATCAGCCTCATGTAGTGAGATGGTCAGTAGGATTGTCAGTCATGAGATGAGCCACCAAGGAAGAGCATTAGATGCCTTTAATTAGGAAAAGGAGATTAATTAGTGTTTTTGCTTTTTAATAAGTACACTGAACTTAAAAGCAGTGTATGGTGAACAGTATTGCAAAATTATACTATCCTGAAATGTGATCAGGTAATGGCAAAGTTCTTTTGTGTTTCTCTTTAAAGTGCCTGCAGCGGTTGTCTATCAGTCACAAGATGCAGAAACAGTAGATATGAAATTAAAGAGTAAAAACTAAAGGAACTAAAGCTGTTATGATTTTGATTGAGCTGGAAAAGTGCAAAAAGATATGCAGGATGGATTTCATTGAGTTAACTCTTAGTGTTTGGGAAAGGCAGTGATTTGGAGGAAAAAATATAAAAATATATATATGTGTGTGTGCGTGTGTGTGTGCATGTGCATAAATATATGTATGTGTTGTATGTGTATGTATATATATATATATATATATATACACACACACACACACACACACACACACACACACACACACACACACACACATATATATATATATATATATATATATATATATATATAGCTCTACTTTATAAGACAGTAAAAACACTTACCCGACTTTCATAATGCCAAGATGAAAAAGTCGACAACCACATATCACTGACGTCCTGGAACACCGACTTTCCATTCCAGGTAAGTAACCATTTGGCTAAACTAAGAATAAATTAATACCAAAGCAAATTAAACCCACTCGTGTTGAGGGCTTCACCCTCATATCTCCCTAATTAAATATATCAACTCTAAGAGCACACTACTGTGGGGATAAAGGATAAAGTTCAACATAGTGGCCAAGTGGTTACTTACCTGGAGTGGAAAGATGGTGTTCTGGGAAGTCAATGTGATATGCGGTCATTAGCTTTTTCATCTCGGCATTATGAAAGTCAGGTAAGTGGGATTTCGGTCTTGTAAAAAAGACTTATATATATATATATATATATATATATATATATATATATATATATCTGATGGGATATATTCCTGTCCCAGAGACTTCCCATGTTCTGGAACAAGATTCCAATCTACATTAGGCAGAGCTCCTCACTAACACTCTTCAAGAGAAACCTTAAGGAGTGGGTGGGGAACAGGAAGTTTACCCTGGGGATCACTTCAGTGGCTCTGCTGGACAGAGGCACAGGGAACTAATCTAAGAGGGTGGCAAAAGCCAGCCTAGTACCTACCTATGAACCTATGAACCTATATATAGATATATATATATGGGTCTCCTATGAAATCCTGAACACACAGAATCCCGACGCCCAAAATACAGAGACAAAAAGCCAGAAACCCCACATTACTGAAAGACCAGAAGCGTGAAATTCAAAATCCCGATGTTAAGGGATTTTGAGTTAGCGCTTCTGGTGTTGCAGTTCAGGTAAGTATGTATGTGTAAGTGTGTTTGTGAGGGGCTTTAGTGTGTGTAAGCATGTGTTGTGACTGTGGTGTGTGTGTGAGGGACTGTAACGTGTGTGTGTATTTTTTGTTATGTTCTGTTGGTGGTATGTGTGTGTATGTTCGACTAGTTAGTGGTACTGACAGGGAAAGGTTTTTTAATAACTTGATGTGTATGGTTGCTGTTATGGACAGGAGTAGGAGTGAATAAGAAGGTAGATAGGACTGAAGCAGTTAGGTATGGCTGTCACTATTGTACTTGCTGAGTATACTACAGTGAAATGCCTGCAGCACATTTTTCTGTGTGGTTTTAAACTAAGTGACTCTGTACTGGGATAGTTTTGATTACATCTGATATAAAGTCCTGGCAAAGTAACAACTAAGGCTGCATGTGAAAATCTTTATTCCTATTATAATACTTTTGAAATGATTTAAAAACAGTGGTTGCTTCACTTTTATAAGCTCTGAGTAAACTAAGACTTATATAGCTGAAATTTAGTTTGCCAGTCTGAAACACAGTGCAAAATAACTTTTCATATTTGTTGCATAATTTCCTCACACCAGTCATTTTAAAAATTACTTTATACTTTTTTTTTTCTGGTGGGATCTAAATTCCAGCAGAGAAAAAAAAAAATCACATTATCTATTCCCCCTGCAGGCAAATACCTTTTTTGTACGACTGCTGTAATTTAAACTAATTTTAAAGAAAGAATTACCAATGATGGTAAGGGTCTTAAAGAGATCTAAATTTTAACAAAAACTGATAAAGAAAAATAATTTTGTTGAAAAGTAAGAAACAGAGCCTTCATATTTTTAAGTGTTATGAGAATCAGTGCCTGGACATGTAAGGGTATGCTATTCCCCTTAAAGAAAGTCTCATAGCTTGTCCCTGATGTGATTAATACAGCTGCCAGTTTCAAATAAGAGCTTTTCATTACCCTGTTCCATCTTGTTCAAGCTGACCCTTCCATGAGGGAGCCAATCTGATGATTAATTTTGGCTCACACTAGCCACTTTTACAGCAGTAAATGCATGGAACATCTTTACAAATGCAATTATATTTCTTTTGAAAGAGAAACTCTCTCAAGATCTTGGCCATTGCTGCCTGAAGACATTCTGTATATTAAAAATAAATGGAATGAATCTATGGCAAACCTCTAGCCATGCTAGGAATATTTTGTTTGCAGAGGCAGAAGAATACTGCATATAGCTTGAACTAACAGGAAGAATGAAAGAAAATTAGGTGTTCTGTGTATACTAGCTCAGATAAGAAAACAAATGCTACAGCGGATGAAGGGACCTTTATATTGTACTTATAGTAAAATAAAATAGCCCAGCAAAGGCTGAATTTCACATGGACTCTCGATTCCAAATACTAGCATTCTAAATTTCAATGAATATTACATCAATTTTATTGTACAGAAAGTATTAAACATCACTGCATTAGTAATAATGAGAAACTGCCACTGGTGCAACCCTCACTCGACCCCTACTGTCTTAACAAAACACAGCCATATTTTAGCAAAAAATATCTGTTTCTCACACAGTCTCACACACACGCAGGCACGCATGCACACACACACACACACACACACACACACACACACACACACACACACACACACACACACACACACACACACACACACACACACACACACACGTGGTACTCCAGTTCCTTTTCCTAGAATCTGTGTACTGTTACAGCTTCAGAGCTATTTTATGGCAGACTCAGAACTGATGCTAAAATACTGTTTAGGCTCTATTGCAGAACTTCATGCAGTCCTCAGATTCCAGGCATTAGTACATTGAGCACTTTTAGTAGATCCAGAGTTATATAATACTTCTACCATTTAAGTTTATGCCACTTTCACCTGGACTGCAAGATAGTCTATAAGTTAATAAATACTAACAAGATCGGGACTCATGTCATTAATTTTAATGCATTGATTTGAAACTTTCCCACAGAGAGCTCCTGGTACAATTTCCTGGGTGGAAGCAAACGTCTATGTAGCAGTCGTTGTCATTGTTACAGGGGCCTTTCAGCAGCAGTCAGGGACATGCTGTTGGTTTTGCAGTCCTTGACTTGATGCTGCAGTATGTAAAGGAATACATTTGGCTTCCATTAGAGGATCCCCACAGGAAAGAAAACTGCTTATAGTTCATTTATTTCAGGACCAGATGTGTTTGTCGATTAGGTTTCTTGCCAAGTTGTACCTTGCTGAGTTATAGCAGAAGCATGCTATATATATAGGGTTGGGAGGGTGGCCTAATGGTTAAAGGTGTTTGCCTTACAAACTCAAGGTACAGGGTTTGAATCTCACAGGGGATAACTGGCTAGGCTTAAAATGGCTCGCAAGGGCAGTTAGCCTAGTACTAACCTATGAACCTATATATATATATATATATATATATATATATATATATATATATATATATATATATATGGGTCCCCTTCAGTAGATTAAACATATAACAAGTTCGAACCTCATATGGCTGAGACCATGTGTTCGAACTTGTAAATGTTCGATCGGACTGAATGGAGATCTCCGTACAGTGCAGAACAGGAAGATTTCCCTTTTTCACAACGTGGTGTGATCTCGGAGTTGGTATATTTAAGTAAGGGGGGTGTGGGGGGTGCAGGGGGGCATAGCCCCCCCTGCTACAGATGTTTAATTTTGTTTTTTTTCATTTTTTACTTCAGTGTACAAACTATTGCAAGTTCTCGGTCATATGTGGTTCGAACTTGTAATATTTTCAATCTATTGAAGTAGATCCCTATATTTATATATATATATATATATATATATATATATATATATATATATGGGTCTACACTGACCCAACAAAATTAAGTTTCAGTGAAACATAATTAGGCGAGCTCTGTTTCGTGAAAGTGGATTTTTGCCGAAATGCACTTTTGCAAAAAGGCACCTAAGCGAACAGCAACAGGGGCTGTTGCTTAGATCGCAGCACAGTGGGGATAAGGGAATACTCCCTTTTCCCCACTGTAGTGAGATCTCAGAGTGAGAATATAAAACTAGCGGGGACGTGAGTAGTGCAGCCCTTCACATGGGGGGTGCAGGGGGGCAATATGGTTGCTGTTGTGTTTTTTTTTATTTTGTTTGTATTTTATTTTGTTTTTGTTTAATTTGTTTTTCGCGAAAGTGCATTTTGGCAAAAGCACACTTTCACAAAAAACAGCTCATCTTATCACGTTTTATTGAAATGTAATTTTGATGGGGCAAACTAGACCCATATATATATATAGTTCCCCTTTAGAAGGTTGAATGACTGATATCTCGAAATGCATATGGTTGAGATCATATGCTCAAAATTTCAGAAGCTCGACCTTCTGAATGGGGATCGGCACGCAGTGCAAACCGGGAGATTTCCCTTTCTGCGTTGTAGTGCGATCTCGGAGTTAGAACAAATAAGTAGCAGGGGGTGTGGGGGTGCAGGGGGGCAGAAACATTGTTTTGTGTTTTGTTGGGTTTTTTAGCTCCCTTTCAGAAGGTCGAGCTTCTGAAATTCCAGCATATGGCTTCAGCCATATGTATTTCGAAATTTTAGCCATTCAACCTTCTAAAGGGGAAACTATATATATATATATATATATATATATAATTACATTTCCTTAAATTGCCAATGAACGTTCGACAGAAAATTTATCTAAAAAGTTCATTGTCAATGACAAACATCTAACAAAAAAACGCAGAAATTAAATGTACTAACTTCACAGTCGCACAACTGCAGAGAAAGAGAACAAAACTGTATTACAGTCGAAATGCTGCAGTTTGACTGTAAAATATTTTGATAACCATAACCACTGACAAAATTTACCAAAAATTAAGGCACGCAATAAATGCATGCGGCAACCGAATCTACTTCACCCATATATATATGTGTGTGTGTGTGTGTGTGTGTGTGTGTGTGTGTGTGTGTGTGTGTGTGTGTGTGTGTGTGTGTGTGTGTGTGTGTGTGTGTGTATGTCTGTGTGTGCATGTGTAATTGTATATAGATACAAATACAACTATGGTAAAATTAAGTCAAATGGACAAATTTCGACATTGCTAAGGTCAACAACAAAAGGTTGACAAAAACAAGGTTAACATATCACTATGCATGGAGTGAGTCAGCTTTTTGCCCCCTTCCCACTGATAATTTTATATTCTGACTCCAAAATTGCATAATACCAGGGAAAGGGCATATTCCCCAAACATATGTTAACTTTAGCAACAGTCAACTAAGTTACGGGATCCCACATATATAGATAGATGGATGGATAGATAGACAGATAGACAGATAGATGGCTAGAGAGATAGATAGATAGATAGATAGATAGATAGATAGATAGATAGATAGATAGATATAGACAGATAGATAGATATAGACAGATAGATAGATAAATAGAGAGATAAACATAGATATAAATATAGATATACAGAGATACATATATATATATATATATATATATATATATATATATATATATATATATATATATATATATATATATATCAAATGATCAAATACAGTAAAGTTTGTAAACAAAGTAATCGAACATACTGATCAGAACCCATCCTACTGAAAACACAATAAATAAACAACTGAATAATGAAATCAGTTTTCCTTCTGAATGGTCAAAAACACACCACTAACTTCAGACATAATTTGAATAGTGCTAGTGTTTCTGAAAGTTTTTTTTTCATAGGTAATTTATAGGGTTAGTGTCCTCCATATCCAGCCTTACTAAAGCATGGTAACCATAACTCCAGCTCTGCCCTAACCCCAACCCTGCACCTCACCTTAGAAATCCCCTTTCACTAACCTTACCATTACACAAGACATGCAAATACACATCACATATATCAGCAGACACACACAATACTAAATATATCCCCTTCTTTAGCCATTAATCTAACCTTAACCCAAAATCACTTACACATACACATAAACCCATAATGCCAAAACACTGGTATATTTGAAAGTTTTGGCATTAACATCTCACACTTATCTTATTCAAACATATTAGATCAAACTTGATATCTCCAACACTTGACAACAATTTTCTGCTCATAAAGGTTTCAATGAGTAGGATTCAGATTAATTCACATTGGTTAATCCCTGTAGTCCCATTATAATATATAGTATTTCCCTACTATACCCCAGCACAAATTGTGTGCTACCTTTAAATTCTTAATTACATATAGTGTAAGGAAGGCTGGTAGAAGCCAGTGCCACCATACTGATCATGTACAGTGCATATATAATGAAACTTGCATAGATTAGTGACTGTTTTATGGTGGACTTTAATCTCTGGTTATAAAGCCAGATGCTCATAGTACAGATGAAATTCCTGCTTTACTTAGATAAATGTATTAGCTGACTACTTTACTTATTACAGGTGACGTTAGCTTGGAGCAGTGACATATCATGACACTAGCCAATAGTGAAATGCTACCATAAAATGAAAATGGTCAGAATCCATTGCCAATAGTTTTAAGCATCTTTCAGTAGCAACAGAGGAATTATCTGTAAAGATGTATCCACTGCACAATTCCATGATGTTGTCATCTTTGGGAAAACAATGCTAAATAATGGAGAATTTTAGTAGCATATTTATTTTATTAGTTTGTTAACTAAGGAAAGTAGGCATAGACTCCTCTTTTTGAGGACTACACAAACATCCACAGCATCATACAGTAAGCAAATGGCAACTGAGGTAATCAACACTTGGACTACATTATGAGGTTAGCCACTCATACTCTTACATTTTAAATTCCTTTGAACAGCACCGATGATGCAGGCTCATAAGAAAATTATTTGCAAAGTTCTAAGCTGAAGAGTTCTCTTTGGACTGCCCATTGGCTATATCATACCTCATTGAAATACTCTGCTTTAATGTATCATATTATATTATTGGCAACTGCATCTAAAATGTAAATCCATTTATCTCCCATCCAGAGCCAATGAACCACACAAGATATCCATTGTAACCAATTTATTATGATCACAAACAGTTGATAGACAATAATGACAAACAGAGTACTTTGCTGACCCTCTTCAAGCACAACCTTGATGAGTGGATGGGAAACCACAAATTTGTCCTAGGGGTTCCAACTTTGTCCCTCATTGACAGGGGCAACAGTGCTGACTAAGGTTTGATTTTTGGGGATAAACTCTTGGCTAGGCTTGTAAGGGTCCCAGGGCCATTAGCCTAGTAACTTCCTATGACTTTTTATGCTATATTTCATTATTGCATACCATATTTACTCATTACCATATTCCTCTGTATGGTGCCAGTCAGTGTTACCTCACCGATGCTTGCCCAGAAAATACTGCCTGAGTGCAGTTCACCAAGCCTGCTTGGATCTTTGCTATTACGGTCTCAAACCAAGGCCTTGTATTCATGACTGTAAGAAAACTAAAGTAAAACAGGCTTTTCCACAACTCATGTCAAGTGAGTCTGCATCTTTGGAACAAATTGGACTGGCGTGTAGATTTTTTACAAGTTTATGACCACCAAGGAAAATGACTAAGTAATGTTTTGAGAATTTTTTTGTGAAACCATAGACATGGACTGTGAATCATGACAATCATCATGGTGCAGAAACAATTTGCATTAACATGACATCTGAGTTACAGCCTGATGCACTGACTTTCTAATCCATGTTTGCACTGGATTACTAGCTGCCAAGATAAAGCCATAGATTGTAGATGTCTTCCCTGCCTGATCTTAATTTCTGTTAAAAACACAGTTAACTTCACTTCTCTGAAGTACGGCAACAGAATGCTGAGTGGTCAGAATTAAAGTCTGGTGTATCATGAGCTATGCAAGAAACATATCAGCAAGTGGCATTCTTTATTCTGTGCGTTGTATTGTTGTCATCTGTAGTGTAATGTAAATTCCATCTTAATTTCTCCCCTGAATAGTGGCTATACCCAGTAAAAAACTTGTTATTTTAGAGATTTGTTTACTCAGTTGACTGTAATTAACTATACCTTCAGAAGGTATTTAGTGTGTTTTGGCTCCTTTTAGTTAACAACATCTAAACACTGGGATAGAGAGATAATGAAAGTAAATTAACCATTATATGTTATAAAGGCTTATCTATTGCTGTCCCTGTTTATATAAAAAAATATATGTATCTGGTGTTTCAAAATGTATAGCAATTTGATCAATTTAAGTTATGAAGTGAAAGTGCATATCTAGGACAAGCCAGAAAAGAAGAGTGTATACTTGTTCGGCATATGTAAGCACAAATAAGTAGTACCTCAGAGGAAAAAGATTGTAACAAATAAGCAAAAACTGTTTTGGCATTTTGCAAGATGTACTGCTGTAGGCAAAAGTAGAATGAGATTGATTTTACATATTTACAGAGTATCCATTACAGAGAAAAAGCACACTGGGAGAATACTCCCTGTAAATTAAAGTGTCACACTATGTATTCCATAACATTCATCTTTCCTCCTTTATACTGCTGCAGTGTTTCTTTTTTCACAGTGCATATGCTTTTTTTCCCATGTTTTTATGTTTTTTATACTGCTATGAAAGTCCTTCAAAAAATATTTGCAAATGGTGCATTTCATAATGCATGCTGAAATGCTCAAGTACATAAAACTGTTTGCCACGAATCTCTATTCTGTGAAACAAACAAAAAGCATGGTTCGACAGGAGAGATCTACAAGTTTACTCACACAGATGAAAATGCAGTAAAGTGATATGTAGCTTCATACTTCTGTACTTTTGATCTCTGTGGTCGGCTGGTAACCAGAGAATGCAAAGTCTTTAATGACAGAAGGGCAGGACTGCCATTAGATGCCCACTGTTTCCAATGCCAGCACGATGTAGATTCTTTAGAATCCTTATGGTTTTGACTCTAAGTTTGTCAGCAAGTAGTAAGGAGGAAAATTTTACCTCATTAATGTGGTATAAGATATGGCGGCCCTACGCTTGGTATTTGTGTACCTTGGAAATATGAAGATCCATCCCATCATGCATTTTTTTACCATAGTGTCTATAACAACTGAGTACATAGAGAAGCAGTGGATCCTCACTAGGGATGACACAAAGTAAGCTCCAGTTCTGAAGTTATATATCAGTTAATAACTACTTAGTGGGTCTGAAGATTACTGACCAACAGTGAATTGATACTACTGGCACATATCTAAGGTTATGCCACTGTGCCAAGCTGTCTCATCAGTAATTTGTGTAAATGCAATACGTCTGAGTGAATATCTACACAATACTAAATAATGATATAAGGTAGCAGTGCCCAACAGCATAAAATTACTCAGTAGTACGCCGTTCCTTATGACCTTCACAATGCTTGCTCACACATCCATCTCAAATCATATGCCATTAAAAGCCAAAGCATTTAAAGTTTCAGTACATTCAGCCATCACTATGTTTCATGTCATAATATCTAATAACTTACACACATCGATGTAAAGGCACGATACTACAATGGCTCACTGTAGAAACATTTGTAGTTGTAATAGGTTTGCCTGAAAAATGCTCATTCAAATATTGTTCATCACTGACATTTAATTTGCGCTGTCATATAGTTTTAAAAAACTTACAATAAAAAAATCATCCTTCACTTTTCCATACATCATCCAGATATCCTTTAAAGTAAACTTCCATCAAAACTACATGGCAAACAGTGCTTCAACAAAGCTTTTTAGAATGTTTGTTTTAAAAACAGCTTTGAAAAGTGTTGTAGGTGTTCAGAATTCTTCACTTTTATGGCTTTGTACCTCTGACCAGTAATGGAGCACTTAAACTGACAATTGTTTTGCATACCAGATTTTGTAACTAAATTAAGAAAGTCAGAATACATCTAGTGGATGGCATCCATGAAAAGTAATTCATGCCCTAGTCTGTTGATGATGTGCAACAGTTTGCACATATGTATGGCGGTTGTAGAGGAGTTCCACTATTGTAATGTGGATTAGATGTAGTGTGCTGCAAGACCAACATTTCTTGATGTAAACTGCCACTATTCTATTTATCTAATGTGATGCTGAAACTGTTCATGTAAAAGAAACTGCATATGGGTTCATGGTACAGTGCAACATTATATTAACACATAATCATTTTGTGTGTGTGTGTGTGTGTGTGTGTGTGTGTGTGTGTGTGTGTGTGTGTCCGAATATATATATATATATATATATATATATATATATATATATATATATATATATATATATATACTGTGGTGGTGGTGCTGCAGTAGCGTTGTCACCTCATAGTAAGATGTTGTCCTGTTCGATTCTCAGCTAGAATCTGTGTGGAGACATGCATGAATGGGCGTACTTTCGTTGAAGGTTGTGCATCAGGACCGGCAACTCGGCATGTAAAAATCTACTGCCAATCATTAGCGGACCGCAGTTCCGCTGTGGCGACCCCTAACCAGGAAAAGCCGAAAGACACAACACACACACATATATATATATATATATATATATATATATATATATATATTAATTAACACATAATCATTTTCCAAAGCAGGGACCTCCACAAGTTCAAATGGAATCCACAGAAACAAATGCCTTGTATCATGAAGCTGTAGGGAAATGCTAAAATTTTCTATACAGGAAGCATGTCTCCACATACATATAGATGGCTGCATCATCCCATGCTTCAGGACTCTATTATATTGTAACTGCCCTGTGTAGTGCAGGTAAAACAGCATACCTGTGATTGTAAGTATCCTCAACCTATTTAGCAGGGCTAGCCACTCCGAGGTGTATAAGCATTGTCTGTAGGTGACCTGGTAACATTGATTAATACTGACGTGACACCCTGACTCCATGTAAAAATGTGAAAAAGAAGGTTGATGACTACAATGACTATGAATAGTGCAGTGTAATGATGCTAAGAAAACATGCAGTGGGATAACAGCATGCATGGAAAACCAATGCACTTCATCATTTGTATGGACCCTCCATGCTTGCAATTGGAAATGTTGCTGTTTTTTTATGTATCACAAGCTCTTAATAACAGTTTACCACAAGCAAAAGCTGTCTTTGAGTCTGTTTTTCTGAATTCTCTGGGCAAACAGCTCAACTATTTATGGTTTGCAGAAGGATGCATATAAAATGATATTCTTTGAAAAGATTTATAAAATTCCTAGTGCTCACATTTCATAGCACAATACTACTTTTATTGACCACCAAATTGTCATTGCCATTGTGAACTGAACTGTAGATTCATTTATTTAGTTATTTATTTTCAAATTACTGTTGGATTACAGTGTTACGAATTGCAGTTTTCATTACTCAACCAAAATATACCAATGTTGTCAATGAATCCTTGTGCTCATTAAACTTAATAATATGCTGTCATCTCTACAGCCTGGTTTTCTTAATCACATATTGTTTTCATTAGTTACTATATTCTTACCATATCTTGTGCATCTGTACAATAATCATCGATACAGTTATTAATCTTTTGTCCTCATTTTTGATTTTTAGGAGTATACCTGCTACTGTGGTAGTATTAATTACAGGCTGGCAAAATGTATTTTTGCCAGTGGGCTCCTTACTTGAATAGACACACTTTTTATGTTTTGTTGTATATTAAATATCCAAATTGAAGAATGATATTTTATTTAATGGCAGCATAGCTTGCTCTGCTAAGAACATTTTCAAACATTTAGTCGACAACATATTTATGGTGTGTTTAGTGCTGAATGAAAATTGAATGAATTTATCTTATACTGGATGCAGACCTCTTAGTTGTACCTCTTTTGGAGGAAAATATCTATTTTCAGGATGGATTTACCCCTTGAATGAATGTACATAATTTTGGAGGCAGTTTCCTATTTTCAGGTTTGATCTATCCCTTCTCATAATGTTTTGAATCCCCTCCTTGTCACCACAGTTCTGAAGCTGTTTAGTAAATAAGAAACCACATAACATGACCAATATGTTGCTGTCAATGGTAATTAAAGAAAGATGACCCACGTGTTAAATCTCCCTTTCAGTGAAGCAAAAATAAATGACATTTTGATATATTGTTTAAAATATCCATTAAAGTCTACAGATTATATACAGTATCTGTAATATTATGCTTATATTTCTACATCATTTCTTGTCATACTCAATGTTTTTAAATTTGGGTTTCTGAGCAGGAGACCACAATTCCACTAAAAGTGGGAAGAGCTATAGCTTTTCAGTATGCAAATTTTATGACAATTAGGTGTCCAGATTTTTGACTGGACATATCTACTTTTCAAGAGCCTTTGTTATCTATTTTCAATATCTGCAGGTTGAAAAATATGGTTGCATGGCAGCAATCAGCATTTGACTTTCAAAAAAAAAAAATCACATACATAATGCATATGAATATACTTTTGAATTTGCATAAAAGAACTCATATACTTATGTTTGTAAATGTGGTACACAGCCATATGCATTACCTACTGTGTTTAGTCCATGGTTACATCTCTAGTGTGATTCACAAACAGATCATGCTAATGGCATACCGACATGATACCTTTATGAACAGCATACCTGTGCGCATAGT
Organism: Protopterus annectens; assembly: GCF_019279795.1. Taxonomy (NCBI): domain Eukaryota; kingdom Metazoa; phylum Chordata; order Ceratodontiformes; family Protopteridae; genus Protopterus; species Protopterus annectens. The sequence goes on along the minus strand of NC_056738.1, from coordinate 376,794,732 downwards.
CCTCAGATGTGTACTATGTGCAGCAGGAAGCATGTCACCCTCAGATTACATTTGCATGTTATTTGCGTGATCCATGTTTATGAATGATAAGCTGTCCACACCATGCTCACTGAATGATATTTTATTAGTCTTCCAAAGGCTTCATCTACCTTAAGAGTGAAAAGGCATCTGATGCATTTAACAAAATTTGCATAGAGTTATTTCAGATGGGAACTGGTTAACTATACTGCCACAAAAGGTAGGACATGCACATTTCACTACTAATTGTTAGATTCCTGGATTAGAATCAGTAAGATGGTAAACAAGGTGTCTATGGGTCACAGCGGGGATTGTTTGTGATAATTACATAAACCCCCCCCAAGTCATGTTGAGGGAGGGGCAGTCATCCAGCAGATGGCATAGAGGGCATGGAAGTACACAGTCATGTACCACTGTACCACAGCTCCTGCGTAATACAGAGTTCTCTCATGTACAATTCACTGCAGTTAGTGATAAGAGTGATTCATAAAAATTGCCTCCTCATTGCAAATAACTATGATAACCATCTTATCATCATACATTGTAATGAGAGATCCATTTGAGCTATCACTCTGAATGGCAGGACCATGGTTGTATCACAGCTGTCAGTGGTGTGCATGTATGGTTATGAAGAAGGATGGACTGCAGTGAATTGTACATGAGAGAACTCTGTATTACACAGGAGCTGTGGTACAGTGGCAAAAAAGTGTGGTTCACTCTTTTAATTTTATTGTCTGTGCTTATGTTGTGTCTTAGCTCTGTAATGTTGTGCCATGGATTTTTGAGCTTCCCAGCAGATACCAACAGTTTCCACATGGTTCTTGTCTTGTAATTTAAGTTTATAGGTGGTTTATTTATGAATTACAGACATAGCTGGGGTGGTGCACTTTACACTGCTGCTAAGTGCATAGACAACTGCGGTTACACGGCAAGATAAAACTGCACATAGGAGGTTTTTTGGTTGTGCTGTTGTACTGTTTATGAACTGGAGGTCTATGTGCATTTCAACATACTGGATTGGATAACTGGGCTGATTTCTGTTTCTCTGCCTTTAATAGCCAGTGTTTTAAACCAGAAATACTTGTTTGCTCAAGTTGATCAAAGCTGCAGAGAGACTGGCCTTCTGCCCTGCTGCGATATTGGAAAAAGATAAGTGTTTATTTTCAATTGTCTTCTGCACTTGTTTTACTACATATCTCTGTAATCTGTACAACTGTTTTTTTCTCACCCACCCACCTGCCCAGTCGTTGTGGTGGTCTTAAATCTTGGTGGTTTTGAGTTGCCTGCCTCTGGTATAAAGCTGATATTGGACACTCCCCCCAGTCACATTACATCAGCTCATTCTACTGTTTATAGTGAGAACTTAGTAAAGACCCACCCCTTTAGCTTCTGAACCTTGAATTATCACATTATCTTCTGTCTCTTCACTTTCTTAAAAAAAAAAAAAAAAAAAAAAAAAACTGTACCTCTTTCTACTTCATTTTGCTGTTTTCCATATTTATTACTGCTTGTTGGTGTTGGTAGCCTCACTAAATTGATGACGGTATTCTACTGAATTGCTGCTTTATTAGTGCAGTCTGTTACTGTTGTGATTTGTTTTGTTTCAAAGCAGTCTACTGATTAACTATATTTCATTGCTATCTACTGCAATTCATTACTGTTTAACTGCCTTTTACTGCATTTCGTTGCTGTTTATTTTTTTATACTGCAAGTATTATTCTTTGATTAATCTGTGCTTCATTGTGAGATTTTTCTTACTGGGTTCTTAACCCAAAAATTGAGTAGCATAGTTTAGATACAGGCCTGCATCATCCAGAGCTTTAGCTGCATGGTATTAAATCCTTTTTGAGGTATTCCAGCTACAAGTTAACTGTTTTCTTCTGAAAAAAAAAAGTTCTAAGCTTGTTTTCTGCCTTTTCTGTTAATAGAGTAGTCCAGATGCAGATTTGCTGTATCCAGGACTGTTTTGTAAGTTTCTGAGTTCCCCAGACCTTTCTGTGTTAGAAGGAAGCCCTACAGCTTATCAGTGGGAATGGTAAGCACTAGGTAGCCTACCAACCACAAGAAGCGTGGTTTCTGGCTCTGAAATTATAGTTTATTGACCATTTGGGCAGTTGTTCTATCCTTTTCAACTGTATGGTTTAAAAGCCCATGTTTGCGTGGGTTTGCACTTGTTTAAGCTCCATGGATCCTGTTTTGGCATCCTGCAGGCTAGAACAACAGAAAGGAGAAAGAGAGACCTTAAGTACCTCCATTTTGATTTTTTCTGATTATACTGCTTTCTGCACTTGATTTAATTTTTTTTCCATTTAATTGCATCTGTATTAACTGTATTTGCTTTAATATTGCTACACACTCGAGTGTGCTAGCTTTAACTGCATTTAAAGTAGATTACCGATGCCAGAAAGTTTGCTCTTCAATTTTTCCTTTAAGATCTTGCTAGATCGCTTCTCTCTTGCACTTTAATTAGCTTATTTACCTAGCACTTCATCAGGATTTTTGTAGCAATTATTGTAGCACACATAAGTGCTATCATCACTAGACATCCTATAAGGAAACAGCTCCAGTACTTAGTAATGATGAGCATCCCTCCTGGCATGTCTAAAGGTCAGTTTCCTGTGCTTTCTCCTATTAACCTGGTGAACTTGGGCATTCTGAGGCAGTGTAGCAACTGCCTCATGTACATAGACTATCCTCTGCTCTTACCTCCCAACACTGAGACTTGTGAGAGATGTGCTTATATCTCCAAATTGGAAGCCATGGACTCTCCAGCCAATAGCAGAATAGCTGGTCAACAGGAGAAGGTCAACACCTTCACCACACCACATGGAACACATAGCCATCCAGAACACCCACCATCACAGCCCTCACATAAAAACACAAACCACACACCCACCTTCACTGAGGCTCTCAATAGAAATCTACCCAAACAGCAGAGACCTCCAAGGCAGAAACCCACTCGACAACCACAACACAGCACAAACCACAAGACACATTGCTCACCTACACAGTATGCCCCTCAACCTAAGTCCCTAAGGCAAAACAGCTGGCCCAATACAATAATCATAGGTGACTCAATAGTGAGGCACACTGATGTCACACTGACTAGGTTGAATAAGGAGAAGGTAACAGACAGCTGTCTATCAGGTGCCAGAATCTGACACATAACACATGCACCCAGGTCATGCCACAACAAGTACAAGTATGACTCTGTCATTGTCCATGTGGGTGTGAATGACCTGAGATGCACCTCCCTGGACTACAAGAAAAGAGACATGGAAGAGCTCTCGGATTATGTGGCCCAGTCAGGTATGACCCTAGCCTTGTGCAGCATCCTACAGTCACCCAGAATGATACTGCAGTACAAACAGAAAATGACTGACTTCAACAATTGGCTAACTTTCTGGTATCATTCTAAGGGAATCCAGTATCTGTCTCCTTGGGATGACGTGATTGACAGACCTCAATGCTTTGCCAGAGATGGCCTGCATCTGTCACCCCTGGGATTCCGGGTACTGACTAAGGCTCTTGCCGCCACTATAGTGCCTTTTTAGGTGGTGTTGCACAGACCAAATTACCACCATAACAGCTACAAATAAATGCAATCTGAGGGTCATGCTGCTCAATGCTAGAAGTCTAACTCTCAATATGCACTTGCTGGAAGCACTCCTCAAAATGGAGAACATTGACATTTGTGCTGTAACAGAGACCTGGTTTAAAGCAGTAGAAAGCACCCCTGAACTACCAGGCTATAACTCATTCTACACCTTTCAGCCCCAGAACATGGACCGAAGCTTCAAAGGCAGTGGTGTCTCCATATTCATAAAGGATATGCACACCTGCAGACTAGTAGCCCAGGATAATGCTTCTGAGATACTCTAGGTACAACTAACATTGGGTAAGATGGTGATTCAGTTTGTAGTCTGCAATAGGTCCCCAACCATGTTCCAAGACTCTCACTCCACATTCTTATGCACCCTGGAAACTATTAAGATCCAACTCGACACTCTCATACTAGGTGACTTCAACTACCCCTCCATCAACTGGGAAAACTACTCATGCACCAATGCACTGGCCCAATGCTTCTTGGAATTCATCAATTCCAATCCCTGGACCAGCTCATTCTTACCACCACTAGAGGAAGCAACATCCTTGACCTGGTTATTACTAACATGGGCAACTTGCCCTACACCAATAGTCAATTCCTCCCTGGTTAGATCTGACCACAAACTAATCATCATGGAAATCCACATCTCACCCATACCCCCCCCCCCCCCCCGCAAAGGTATCCACCATGAAAAACATCTCCAAAGCTGACTTTGGACTCTTAAAAACAGAGGTGGCTAACTTCATGGTACCCATGCCAATGGAAAATAGATGCATGACTACTGAATCATACACCAATGCACTGTACAAACACGTACATAAATGCATGGAACTAGCCATACCCAAAAGAACCAAGACGCTCTCCTCCAAAAAAAGGAAGCCAATCTGGTAGTCCCCTGCCATTAATAAACTCTTACACAGAAGGAAGAAACTGTTGTAGGAAAAGGTGAAGTCACAAGACTGTAAAAATTCTCTTATCAGCCTCAACAAAAAGTTGAAATCCTTCATCAAAACCTCCAAAGCCAGCTATGAAAGCAGAATTGCAGCAAACACTAAAAACATCCACAAAGCCTTCTACAGTTATATCAAGAATCTCCACAGCAATATACCCTGATTTACCCTGAGTTACTGCACAATGGTACCTCCTATACTGAGCCAACAGATATTGCCAACATACTAGCCAACAGATTCAGTGCCAAATTTACCCCCCCCAAAGGACAACTCTCAGTACTGGAAGAATGCCAAGCACACAGCATTACTGCAGCACAGGTTAAAGCTGCATTGTCCAAGGCCAGGAATACAGCTTCCATGGGACCCAACAATATCCCTGGCTGTGTTCTACATGAATTACAAAGTTAACTGGCACCACATCTGTGTGCCCTGTTCAGTCACAGCCTCACCTCAGGCTTTGTCCTTACCGAATGGCGCACTGCTACAGTCATCCCTCTCCATAAAGGAGGTGCAAATACAGACCCTGGAAATTATCACCCCATTAGCCTGATGAGTCTGATATGTAAGGCTATGGAGCGCATCATCATGGACCTAATTAACAAGGATATATGGAATCTCCAAACTCTAAATCTCATGCAATTTGGTTTTGTGAAAGGTAGATCATGCCTGCTCAACCTGGTTGACTTCTTTGAGTCAGTCACCAGAGCTGTGGATGAAGGTAAGGCAGTTCATACAGCCTACCGTGATCTGGCCAAGGCCTTTGATATCATTCCTCACTCAGAAATTATAGATAAACTCACCAAATTAGGCATCAACCCCTATATTGCTAGGTGGGTTGCAAACTGGCTCACAGATTGAACCCACAGTGTGAAAGTAGTGGACTCCAAGTCAGACTGCCAACCAGTCACGAGTGGACTCCTACATGGTTCGGTCCTGTGTCCTCTCCTGTTTGGCATCTACTTTTCAGAAGTCCAGGCCAACACGGAGGGACTCTGGCTGACCAAGTTCACAGTTGACTGCAAGCTGGAAGCCATTATTAACTATCCAAGTCATGCAGACATCCTACAGAAAGGCCTCATGGAGACCAATGACTGGTGTTGAAACCATGGTCTTAAGCTTAATGCCAAAAAATGCATTGTCATCCCCTTTTGGAAAAACTCATTTCCCACTAATTACCACATCAAAAGGAGCACATTGAACACTGAAGGGGTTATAAGAGATCTGGGGACACATGTTGACAGCAACCTCTCCTTCGACCACCACATGGCCACTGTGGTCAGAAAGTCCTTATATTTGGCACATCTCATTACCAAGAGTTTTGCTTCCAGAAAGAACAAGGTCATCATTTCTCTCTACTCTTCCCTCATTAGACCAGTCATAGAGTATAATGCCCCATTTGGCATGTACCTCACTAGACACCTGCAACGAGAGGCCACAAAAGTACTTCACGAAGAGGACCCTAGGCCTTAAACACATATCCTACATGGACAGACTCAAAAAACAACTGGCTATTCTCTATCTCATATTGTCTACTAAGAGGCAATCTCTGCTTGACTTACAAAGCGATGTCTGAACCAGCCCTGTTAGAAATGCTACATCTAAAGAAATCCCAATGCCTCTGCACCTCATGGTCCAGAGACCTCAACCTCATTACCACAATCAACAGAACATGTGGAGGGACAGGTTTATAACCCAAAGACTGCCCATCCTCTGGCATAGACTTCCCATACATGTCAAGCAGAGCACCTCACTGGCTCTCATCAAGAGAAATCTTAATGAATGGTTAGAAATAGAAAGTTCACCCTGGGTATCATTCCAGTGGCTCTGCTTGATAGAGGCACTGGGTACTAACATCGGGTGGCATAATGGCAGGGAACTTCTATGTTCTAGGCTTGTAAAGGCTCCAGGGCCATTAGCCTAGTACACACCTATGAACGTTTACCAGCCCTTCGTATTACACCATATCAATGAATGTAACCAAAAGAGTTTTACTTTGCATTTGGTTTATTTTTATTAATTTATAAATAACAAACTGACAAAGTCTCATGAGTAAGACTAGCACTTGTAGAGTTTTTAATAGAATCTAGAATAGAAGCTGCAATTAAAAAAGGAATAATTAGTACAGCATATCAAATATTGCATAACTATAAGAATCAATCAGAGGAGGTTAGAAAGGATTGGGAAGAGAGACTAGATAAGCAAGTCACATAGAAACAATGGGAGGATATATGTATGTCTCCCAAATATGCAACAAAATCTAGAAGATTTAGGATTTTTTTGCCTGTAGATATTTTGAAGACGTCCCATTTGGTGATGAAAATGCTTAATTTTCTGTAATAAAGTTGTGGAGTTTTATCTGGAATTTTGTTGTTTTTTTTCACATTTCTGGTGTGGTTATTATTTTTTTCCTTAGAAATGTTTACATAGATACTTTTATACCCCAAGTAGACTCCACAGAATTTTTCCTCAGGCAGACAGCAAATGTTGGAGGTGTGAAGGGGAAGAAATAGGCAATTGGGAACACATTTTCTGGGGATGTGGTGAGTCATCTGACTTTAAGGATTCCCTGTGGGATGCACTGTGTGACATGCTGGGTGGGCAGATTGGTCTGATGAGAGAGATGATTTTTCTGAGCTACAACACAGAATTGGAATTGCCTAGACATGTTAAGGCCTTCATGTGTCTAATACTGGTGGCTGCCAAAAAAGCAATTACTGGAAAATGGAAATCAAAATCTAAACCAGCTATATTGGAAGTAGTGAATATAGTAACAGAGATAAAACAACTGGAAATGAAATATTTAGAACAGGTAGGAGCAAACTACATAGAAAAAAATGGAAATTGTGGAACAATACATACAAAGGAGGAATGAGGTTTAAAAGGCGGCAGACTTAAGTGAGCTATGTAATGTTTGAGTGACAAAGATTGGGTAGATTATAAGTGATGTATAATTGCAACTGGGAGTGTGTCAGTATGGTTTGTGATGTAAAATGCTTGCAGCTAGGATTGTGTCGGTGTGGTTTGTTTTCCTTTATATAAATATATGAATGCCTATGTAGTAAGTGATGGTTTAATAAACATGTTTCTTGTTTACAAAAATGCAGGAATTGAATAATTTGTGTAATATTGCTTAGATTATATGATATAGAGCAGTATATGTGAAGTATAATGTTTGTTGTGTTAATATAGTTTGATTACTTTTATATGAATATAAACTTGCCTATGTCACAAGTGATAATTCACTAAAGGTGTGTGAGAAAATAAAAAGTCTCATGACACTATGAATCATGGCATTTATTATTTATAGGCCAGATATAGTGAGTTATTCATTTATTGGTTTGTCCATAGATTAGTACTAGACTAACTGCCCTTGTAGGCAATTTTAAGCCTAGCTAATTACCCCATGTGTGAATCAAACCCTGCACCTTGTGTCTGTAAAGTAAATACTTGAAACATGCCAACCTTCCTGTCTGCAAGCTGATCCAAGTATGCTTTAACGGCACAACCCAGGACAAAAGCAAATAATATACACTGTCCCAGCAGAATTAAATAATTTACATATGCTCCTATTACAAGGCCAAATCAGTTCTGTAATACAGGGACATTTCAGTTTACCGTACAGCAAGGCTTACAACTTAAAGCTAAATTAGGTCACAGATGTCAGGGCAAGAATAATACTAATAGATAAAACAACAATATCCAGTTGAACTGTGGTTCATACTGAAGTATAACGAGCTAACTTAACAAGAATACAATTCCTGTGAAAACAACTACGACATTAATAAAGCAGATAATTAAAATACATATTAAAGGTAACATAATGTTAGTTTCAAACAAGAATGTGTAGTTCTTCAAAGAGACAAAAACATAAAGTCAAACAAGCACATTGTGAAGGCTGTGTGTCTTCTTTAATCATACCTTACTATGTAGCATGCATATACTAAGATCACTGAAAAGCAATGTGAAACTCCAGGAGCTGAGACCTACACAGGGTGTATTACCAAACTATAGTCTGTGAGACAGATCTTGTAGTCAGGATAATAAATTGTGTGTACAATACAGGAAAAATGAAATCCTATGTCAGAAGGACACAGTAGATAGATAATATAGTTAATGTACATGTATGTATTAGTTAGAAGTTAATAAAGTGTATCAGACTTGTTCTGTACCAAGTGTAAGCAAACAGTCCTTGAAGTCTTATATATCCTCCTTACCATGCACAATCTGCATTACACACTTTTTGTTGCAAATGCTATGTTGTCAATGCCTCACATTGACCTAAAGCTCAACAGTTTGAGACAACAGACAGCATATAAATACTCAAAACTAGGAAATGAACCCAGATGCATCCCTAGGACATTCACATTTTCTTGATAATTGCATCAGTAGGAGTTTTTAACTTTTGAGAAAAACAAGTTGCCAGCTAGTTCTTGAAGGTGCATCATCAAAGGTTGAAAATTAACACATCTGTTGATGTAGTAGGGAGGGTACAAACTAAGAAGCTGCAACTCTAAAAAGAAGTTGTTTTGCTTACCCATATTGCTGTGTGGTTGAATATAAATTATCACTCAATTATACCTATCATGCCATTATTTTAGGGTATGGTTAAAGAGAAAAATAGATAAACAGTGACATGAGAAATAGAATAACACTCTTTAATTTCCATGTTTTTCAAAACCATTCACAACTTTAACACAAAAGAGTATAATGGGAAATGAAATTAACTGTAAACCAAATGTGCCTCTGAAAGTGACCAATACACTTTGTCATTAAATATCCATCTTCACATACTGCATTGGTTTTATTAAAGACATTCATATGGTACTCTTCCATAAACATGTGTGCAGAAGTACACACACACACAAACACACACACACACACACACACACACACACACACACACACACACACACACACACACATATATACACACTCTCACAGATATAATATATCTATGTGCGCGTGTGTGTGCAGCTATAGATCACCACTGACATTAACTGATACTATGTAGTACCTTGACCATCATAAAATTCTTCTCAATCCCATAAGAAATACTATGATAAATTCCATAGTGTGTATACGAACTTCACATGTAATCACTCTGATGGTATGTGACATACACATCCAGAAATCAAATATGGCCTAGTGTTCAAAGCACCCGTTTACATACACAGAAAGTCAGCTGTCAGAAAATCTGACATAGATTATAAAGGATGTAATTGCCTTGTATAATCTTCCATACCTCAGCACGTGTCACCTTACTAAGAGTTGTGCAGCAGCGAGTGGTAACATGCACATGAATTCTAAATGAATATATGAATAGCAGTATGCCAAGATCTAATTGTATATGTAGATAACAACTTGCAACTGAGCTCTAAAGAAGCATATCCATCACAACATGTTGAAGTTCTAAATAAGCATGTCCATAACAACATGCTCATGGGCTCTAAATGAGCATGTGCATTGCATGTTCAAGTTCTAAATAGGCATTTGCATAATGATATGCATATGATTTCTACATGAGCATGTGGATGACAGCATGCACAAATACTATGTACATTATAATGAGTTCAAGTTGTAAAAAAAACATATAAAAACATGGATTGCCAAGATTAAAATGAGTATGTACATCACAACATGCACAAGTTCTAAATAAGCATGTGCATGACAATAAGCATGTGCATGACAATAAGCATGTGCATGACAATAAGCATGTGCATGACAGCATGTAAATACATTCAGAAATAAGCCCTGAATGAGCTTCATGCTGAGTATAGAATCCAGATATCTAAAAGTATTTAAATATAATAATAATAATAATAATAATAATAATAATAATAATAATGATAATACAATTCCTTCGCAAGAAAATGACATCAGTATTAAAACCAGTGTTCATATTTTAGTTTCATGCTCACAATGACTGAATGACTGGTTTTGCCCATGTAATGTCGCTGTCACACAAGGGAGGTAATATCTTTAATGTGTAATACTTAGGAGAATTAAGTCCTACATGCATCTCTTGGGCAAAAGTGCATCAGACTACAAAAATCTGGAGTGGATTTGAAAGGAACTGGTGCAAGTTGTAAGAGCTGTGGATGGGTATAATATGCACCTGCAACAAGAATGGCATCACTATGACAAGTGGATATACAGCCTGCCACACCAGTTGTTGGCATCAAACAGGCTATAGGCAGTGGCACTCCTCTGGTTCAATAACTGGAATGTCTCACCAGGATGCCTACAGATGGTCATGTAATTTTCCTTCTTTCCTGTTGACTGTGGGCACATGAGCTGCCACTTCCACTTATGACAAATGGACATTGGCATTCATATGATTCTCCACATGGTATACCCCTTGACGTTGAATAGTTATTGCTCCATACTTCTCCCTCTTCCCCACCATAGACTGCATTAAGCCCTGAGTTGATAAGCTAACACAGTGGACAACACCAATGGTCAGGTAATGGCAGTTTAACTTCATCAGTGGAGCAGTTGTTGAGTGACTTCCCACAATCTTCTAGAGTACATGGCTACTATATCCAGCTCCCATGGCCTTATCCTATCTCATAGTGTTGAAGTCACTTCTCATTCTGCTCTTCACTTGAGCAAGAGATGATGACTGCACCCTGCCAACCAACTAACATGTGTGAGAATGGTGATGTCTGATCGACAGTGTGGCCAGTCCATGAAATATCCTAAATAGTCTGGGTGGGATGATGCATGTATCATTCTGTTCTGTGTAGTCTGTGTCATGACCATTAATTGTGGACCACACATAGTCTCTTTGACACCATTGAGTACTGTTGTGACAGGTTCCTCTTGACAATTCAGTGCTTGGCTTTTCCTTTACCGCTACAGCAGCTCTGTTTGGCAGTTTTGTGATATTCCCAGTTTGTCATTACTTCCATACAAATACACTGTGTATGACAGGACTCAATATGAATACTTGACTGTAGGTTTGAGGTGGCTACTACAGTGTGCCAGAAGATGTATCAAAGGAATTTAAGCAGGCCATCAGGAGTCCAAATACATATTCAGCCATGGTCCTTGTCTACAAATGTGTGAAGTTGTATTTCTTTATAGCTATGATCTGAGGTTTCAAATTGGGTCATCAACCACAGTTTCAAGCCATATCTTGTACCTTCTGCAACAGAAACACCATTATAAGTGGTGGCTGCCTCTGTCACTATAAATAGCATATCTTGGCCTCTGTAGCTGTCAATGTGTGCACCTATGAAGATGATGTGCCTGTGGAAAGTCAGTTAAAGCTCTGGTGGAGGTCAGACATGTGTTTGATGTTTGACTCATGGGAACTGTGTAGATGGCACATAAACATATTGTATATAATACTCTGTGCACTGCACACTACCTGGCAATTGATGGAGTGGAAGCCCTTCCAAACTGAAGCAAGAGATGACAATCAAAGCAGTAGGGCAGTAGTGGCAATATGGAGTGCACTTAGTGGTTCCAAGGCATCAGGGAAACAGGCTATGTTGTAGAATGCTGATATAGTGTGGTCTTGCATGCATAGCACGTTCATAGCTAAACAATGATGCCAAAAGTTGTGCCTGTCCCTCCACTATCATCTCATATGCTGGGGTGTTTGTATGCCTTCCAATATTACCATTTGTGACAGTGTCACTATGTCATCAAACCTTGCCAGGTGCACTGTGCCACCATTGCTTTGCTCTTTTGTGTGGCTGATGACAGTGGTCATGAGATTGTCTAGCAAGGCAGAAGGGAACAGAAAAATGTTAGAAGGAATATTTTTACAGCAATATTTAGTTGTTGTTGGGTCTTTCGGCTTTTCCTGGTTAGGGGTCGCCACAGCGGAACTCCGGTCCGCTAATGATTGGCAGTAAATTTGTACATGCCGAGTTGCCAGCCTTGATGCACAATCTTCAATGAAGGTATGCCCATTCATGCATGTCTCCACACAGAAGACGCTTTAGCTGAGAATCAAACAGGACAACGTCTTACTGTGAGGCGACAACATTACCGCAGCACCACCACCGCAGTAAAACTGTAAATAGGAACCTATGACAGATCACACGAGTGGTGGTAAACCAACCTCATTTCTGCAAGCTCAGATCATTTAATTAATGAAATGAAAAGACTGACAACAGGTTCATAGGTTCATAGGTTCATAGGTTCATACTAGGCTATCTGCCCTAGGGCATTTATAAGCCTAGCCAGAGTATGTTTGGCTTTCGCCACCCATTTTAAATTAATTTTGCTATGCCCTTTTTCGAGGTTAGTATACTGTGCCTCTGTCTAACAGTGACACAGAAGTGATACCTGGGGTAAACCTATGATCTCATGAAAGCCTACATTAAAAGAAATAAACTACTTCTGCTTCTGGACTGCAAACAACCTATGGTCTAATATGAGGCAGAGAGTTCTTCAATTTAAATACATTTATGAAAAAAAAAACACAGAATGTTTTAATAGCGCATGCATGTACTGCACATGTGTTCACATGTATTAAATATGTAGCCTGATAGTATATCAATAGGATGTCTCTTCTATTATGAATGAGAATGTGAAATGTCACTATTATGCAATGAAGGCAAAAATTAGTTTTAAAAACTGCATTCTGTAATAGTAACAGTCACTACATGGTCACAGGTGATACCATACTTGCTAACTCCTAGAGATATTCACTCCGTTAAGTTTCACTCTTGGGTTAACTGCACTACTCATGAGTAATTCTGGCATCACACACAGTCAGGCAGTGATTCTCAGTATCTTTTGTACATAATAAATTTATACTTATTAAAAATAAACATATCATAAACAAACTCTAGCTGAATCCACAGAAAACACACAGAAATCAAAATGCCATATGATGTTATCCTGAAGACTAATTTAAAAACAACACAAATACATTCACTGAATACCTGATGCGACAGCAGATATGCCACTCAGAAAGGGGTAAAAATCCACAGAGTGGATCCATACAAAGCACAGCAAGTCCTGAAGCAATCCAGCAGTGACAGCAGTTTCCAAGCTTAATCTCACAAATCTCACAATACATTATTATATCAATAGATCAAATGTCAAATAGCAGAACATCAGCAAACAATAAATCATTAAGCTTCAAAGCATCTATCTAAACTAAAGTGCCCATCAATGTCAGACAATATCTGAAATCAAAGATAAAACAGCAGGATAAGGCTATTACAGAAATGCATGTACAAAGCACCTCGACAACCAATGGAAAAAAAAAACACAGTATCCTGTATAATTTCAGCAGTCACAGAAGCAAAGCAAATGCTAGGTAAAGACTGAGAACCAGGCGGGAGAGCACATTAGTGTGACCGAATATATATTTCCTTTTATCACATTTTGTTCAGACAGACCATCTGCTTTTTTCCTACAATTTATCTTTACATCCATTTTTACCATATTCCATATATATATTGAAAACAACAGGCAAAAGTATTAATCCATGGATTATGTTAATAATAATACGGTATGGGTTATAAGTAGCATGATGCCTAAGGGATAAGAGCTCTGCTTTGCAGATCCAGATTTCAGCCCTGGCTTCCCACTACTGTCTCTGCAGAGTGTATACATTCTTCTTATGCATGTGTCCGTCACATTCCCCTATGTCTGAAAACCATGCTGGTTGATTTACTACAGTAAATTGTTCACACATGCATTATGTATATATGTGTGTGCATTAAAAATATAGACATGAAAAGGCAGACTCGGTACAGACATCAAAATACAGAAAGTTCATGATGCAGACACATCAAAATGTAGACCACCCCAAATACAAACAAAAAATACCTAAACCCACATTAATTTGATTGCAAAAAAAACCAGCCAAACACTCTACTTCTGTGATCAACTTACACTAAACACACACTCAAATGAAACAAAATAAGAGCAGATTAAGCTATACCAGTACCACAGGACATTGATTCTCTGAATGGTGCTGAGTAATGCAAAGGTTTTTTCTAAGGCAAGATGCAAGGCTCAGGGTTTTGTGCAGGGTTATGGTTAGCACCCATTTGTAAGGTGGTGTATGGATGAAGGTAGATGCGACTCAGAATGTCAAATAATACTTATTCAATGAATAAAAAATGGAAGAGAGACAGAGGTGTGGGGGGTGTAGCCCTCCACACATCAGCACAGGTATACCCCCTTGACAAACACATTTCTTTTATGATTATTGTGAAAGCCGACATTTTAGGATATCAACTTTAGTTTTAATAAATTTTCTAGTAAAATCACAGCTTGTGTCTAATAATAAGCAGCATTTTGCCCACATGCATTATCTGACAAACCCCTCCTCTATAATTGAAGGGTGATAGGTCATTGAATAATCCTGCTTTTGTCTCTCCTTTGTTGCAGTATCAAAGAGTGCATGCTGCATAACCACCTGCAGTCTGCAGTACTACCTTTGATGGACTTTACTTCTTGCTAGTTTTGACTTTTTATTTTATTGTGCTTAGGGTAAGCAGTATTTTTTCATAACCATTGTAATTTTCAATACACTGATAACTTATTTTTTTGCTCCATAGAAAATATCATCTGCAAACCATGGTCATGCATGCACACACTAATTGGCTACTGCACTCTGATAGGTCTGCTTCACTCTCCTCTTGTCCCTATCCCTGCCATCCATGACTCAAGCTTATACTTCTAGTCTCCATCCATGGTGGTCTCATGCTTATACTTCTAGTCTCCATCCCTGGTGGTCTCATGCTTATACTTCTAGTCTCCATCCCTGGTGGGCTCCTGCTTATACTTCTAGTCTCCATCCCTGGTGGCCTCATGCTTATACTCCTAGTCTCCATCCATGGTGGTCTCAGGCTTATACTTCTAGTCTCCATCCCTGGTGGTCTCATGCTTATACTTCTAGTCTCCATCCATGGTGGTCTCATGCTTATACTTCTAGTCTCCATCCCTGGTGGTCTCATGCTTATACTTCTAGTCTCCATCCCTGGTGGTCTCATGCTTATACTCCTAGTCTCCAACCATGGTGGTCTCATGCTTATACTTCTAGTCTCCATCCCTGGTGGTCTCATGCTTATACTTCTAGTCTCCATCCCTGGTGGTCTCATGCTTATACTTCTAGTCTCCATCCCTGGTGGTCTCATGCTTATACTTCTAGTCTCCATCCATGGTGGTCTCATGCTTATACTTCTAGTCTCCATCCCTGGTGGTCTCATGCTTATACTTCTAGTCTCCATCCATGGTGGTGTCATGTTTATACTTCTAGTCTCCATCCCTGGTGGTCTCATGCTTATACTTCTAGTCTCCATACCTGGTGGTCTCATGCTTATACTTCTAGTCTCCATCCATGGTGGTCTCATGCTTATGCTTCTAGTCTCCATCCCTGGTGGTCTCATGCTTATACTTCTAGTCTCCATCCCTGGTATCTCATGCTTATACTTCTAGTCTCCATCCCTTGTGGTCTCATGGTTATACTTCTAGTCTCCATCCCTGGTGGTCTCATGCTTATACTTCCAGTCTCCATCCCTGGTGGTCTCATGCTTATACTTCTAGTCTCCATCCCTGGTGGTCTCATGCTTATACTTCTAGTCTCCATCCCTGGTGGTCTCATGCTTATCCTTCTAGTCTTCATCCCTGGTGGTCTCATGCTTATACTTCTAGTCTCCATCCCTGGTGGTCTTATGCTTATACTTCTAGTCTCCAACCATGGTGGTCTCATGCTTATACTTCTAGTCTCCATCCCTGGTGGTCTCATGCTTATACTTCTAGTTTCCATCCCTGGTGGTCTCATGCTTATACTTCTAGTCTCCATCCCTGGCGGTCTCATGCATATACTTCTAGTCTCCATCCCTGGTGGTCTCATGCTTATACTTCTAGTCTCCATCCATGGTGGTCTCATGCTTATACTTCTAGTCTCCATCCCTGGTGGTCTCATGCTTATACTTCTAGTCTCCATCCCTGGTGGTCTCATGCTTATACTTCTAGTCTCCATCCCTGGTGGTCTCATGCTTATACTTCTAGTCTCCATCCCTGGTGGTCTCATGCTTATACTTCTAGTCTCCATCCATGGTGGTCTCATGCTTATACTTCTAGTCTCCATCCCTGGTGGTCTCATGCTTATACTTCTAGTCTCCATCCATGGTGGTCTCATGCTTATACTTCTAGTCTCCATCCCTGGTGGTCTCATGCTTATACTTCTAGTCTCCATCCATGGTGGTCTCATGCTTATACTTCTAGTCTCCATCCCTGGTGGTCTCATGCTTATACTTCTAGTCTCCATCCCTGGTGGTCTCATGCGTATACTTCTAGTCTCCATCCCTGGTGGTCTCATGCTTATACTTCTAGTCTCCATCCCTGGTGGTCTCATGCTTATACTTCTAGTCTCCATCCATGGTGGTCTCATGCTTATACTTCTAGTCTCCATCCATGGTGGTCTCATGCTTATACTTCTAGTCTCCATCCCTGGTGGTCTCATGCTTATACTTCTAGTCTCCATCCCTGGTGGTCTCCTGCTTATACTTCTAGTCTCCATCCCTGGTGGTCTCATGCTTATACTTCTAGTCTCCATCCCTGGTGGTCTCATGCTTATACTTCTAGTCTCCATCCCTGGTGGTCTCATGCTTATACTTCTAGTCTCCATCCATGGTGGTCTCATGCTTATACTTCTAGTCTCCATCCCTGGTGGTCTCATGCTTATACTTCTAGTCTCCATCCCTGGTGGTCTCATGCTTATCCTTCTAGTCTCCATCCCTGGTGGTCTCATGCTTATACTTCTAGTCTCCATCCCTGGTGGTCTCATGCTTATACTTCTAGTCTCCATCCCTGGTGGTCTCATGCTTATACTTCTAGTCTCCATCCCTGGTGGTCTCATGCTTATACTTCTAGTCTCCATCCCTGGTGGTCTCATGCTTATACTTCTAGTCTCCATCCCTGGTGGTCTCATGCTTATACTTCTAGTCTCCATCCCTGGTGGTCTCATGCTTATACTTCTAGTCTCCATCCCTGGTGGTCTCATGCTTATACTTCTAGTCTCCATCCCTGGTGGTCTCATGCTTATACTTCTAGTCTCCATCCCTGGTGGTCTCATGCTTATACTTCTAGTCTCCATCCCTGGTGGTCTCATGCTTATACTTCTAGTCTCCATCCATGGTGGTCTCATGCTTATACTTCTAGTCTCCATCCCTGGTGGTCTCATGCTTATACTTCTAGTCTCCATCCCTGGTGGTCTCATGCTTATACTTCTAGTCTCCATCCCTGGTGGTCTCATGCTTATACTTCTAGTCTCCATCCCTGGTGGTCTCATGCTTATACTTCTAGTCTCCATCCCTGGTGGTCTCATGCTTATACTTCTAGTCTCCATCCCTGGTGGTCTCATGCTTATACTTCTAGTCTCCATCCATGGTGGTCTCATGCTTATACTTCTAGTCTCCATCCCTGGTGGTCTCATGCTTATACTTCTAGTCTCCATCCCTGGTGGTCTCATGCTTATACTTCTAGTCTCCATCCCTGGTGGTCTCATGCTTATACTTCTAGTCTCCATCCCTGGTGGTCTCATGCTTATACTTCTAGTCTCCATCCCTGATGGTCTCATGCTTATACTTCTAGTATCCATCCATGGTGGTCTCATGCTTATACTTCTAGTCTCCATCCCTGGTGGTCTCAGGCTTATACTTCTAGTCTCAATCCATGGTGGTCTCATGCTTATACTTCTAGTCTCCATCCCTGGTGGTCTCATGCTTATACTTCTAGTCTCCATCCCTGGTGGTCTCATGCTTATACTTCTAGTCTCCATCCCTGGTGGTCTCATGGTTATACTTCTAGTCTCCATCCCTGGTGGTCTCATGCTTATACTTCTAGTCTCCATCCCTGGTGGTCTCATGCTTATAATTCTAGTCTCCATCCCTGGTGGTCTCATGCTTATACTTCTAGTCTCCATCCCTGGTGGTCTCATGCTTATCCTTCTAGTCTCCATCCCTGGTGGTCTCATGCTTATACTTCTAGTCTCCATCCCTGGTGGTCTCATGCTTATACTTCTAGTCTCCATCCCTGGTGGTCTCATGCTTATACTTCTAGTCTCCATCCCTGGTGGTCTCATGCTTATACTTCTAGTCTCCATCCCTGGTGGTCTCATGCGTATACTTCTAGTCTCCATCCCTGGTGGTCTCATGCTTATACTTCTAGTCTCCATCCCTGGTGGTCTCATGCTTATACTTCTAGTCTCCATCCCTGGTGGTCTCATGCTTATACTTCTAGTCTCCATCCCTGGTGGTCTCATGCGTATACTTCTAGTCTCCATCCCTGGTGGTCTCATGCTTATAGTTCTAGTCTCCATCCGTGGTGGTCTCATGCTTATACTTCTAGTCTCTATCCCTGGTGGTCTCATGCTTATACTTCTAGTCTCCATCCCTGGTGGTCTCATGCTTATACTTCTAGTCTCCATCCATGGTGGTCTCATGCTTATACTTCTAGTCTCCATCCCTGGTGGTATCATGCTTATACTTCTAGTCTCCATCCCTGGTGGTCTCCTGCTTATACTTCTAGTCTCCATCCCTTGTGGTCTCATGCTTATACTTCTAGTCTCCATTCATGGTGGTCTCAGGCTTATACTTCTAGCCTCCATCCCTGGTGGTCTCATGCTTATACTTCTAGTCTCCATCCATGGTGGTCTCATGCTTATACTTCTAGTCTCCATCCCTGGTGGTCTCATGCTTATACTCTTCTCCTCCATCCCTGGTGGTCTCATGCTTATCCTTCTAGTCTTCATCCCTGGTGGTCTCATGCTTATACTTCTAGTCTCCATCCCTGGTGGTCTTATGCTTATTCTTCTAGTCTCCAACCATGGTGGTCTCATGCTTATACTTCTAGTCTCCATCCCTGGTGGTCTCATGCTTATACTTCTAGTTTCCATCCCTGGTGGTCTCATGCTTATACTTCTAGTCTCCATCCCTGGCGGTCTCATGCATATACTTCTAGTCTCCATCCCTGGTGGTCTCATGCTTATACTTCTAGTCTCCATCCATGGTGGTCTCATGCTTATACTTCTAGTCTCCATCCCTGGTGGTCTCATGCTTATACTTCTAGTCTCCATCCCTGGTGGTCTCATGCTTATACTTCTAGTCTCCATCCCTGGTGGTCTCCTGCTTATACTTCTAGTCTCCATCCCTTGTGGTCTCATGCTTATACTTCTAGTCTCCATTCATGGTGGTCTCAGGCTTATACTTCTAGCCTCCATCCCTGGTGGTCTCATGCTTATACTTCTAGTCTCCATCCATGGTGGTCTCATGCTTATACTTCTAGTCTCCATCCCTGGTGGTCTCATGCTTATACTCCTAGTCTCCAACCATGGTGGTCTCATGCTTATACTTCTAGTATCCAACCATGGTGGTCTCATGCTTATACTTCTAGTCTCCATCCCTGGTGGTCTCATGCTTATACTTCTAGTATCCATCCCTGGTGGTCTCATGCTTATACTTCTAGTCTCCATCCCTGATGGTCTCATGCTTATACTTCTAGTATCCATCCATGGTGGTCTCATGCCTATACTTCTAGTCTCCATCCATGGTGGTCTCATGCTTATGCTTCTAGTCTCCATCCCTGGTGGTCTCATGCTTATACTTCTAGTCTCCATCCCTGGTATCTCATGATTATACTTCTAGTCTCCATCCCTTGTGGTCTCATGGTTATACTTCTAGTCTCCATCCCTGGTGGTCTCATGCTTATACTTCCAGTCTCCATCCCTGGTGGTCTCATGCTTATACTTCTAGTCTCCATCCCTGGTGGTCTCATGCTTATACTTCTAGTCTCCATCCCTGGTGGTCTCATGCTTATCCTTCTAGTCTCCATCCCTGGTGGTCTCATGCTTATACTTCTAGTCTCCATCCCTGGTGGTCTCATGCTTATACTTCTAGTCTCCAACCATGGTGGTCTCATGCTTATACTTCTAGTCTCCATCCCTGGTGGTCTTATGCTTATACTTCTAGTTTCCATCCCTGGTGGTCTCATGCTTATACTTCTAGTCTCCATCCCTGGCGGTCTCATGCATATACTTCTAGTCTCCATCCCTGGTGGTCTCATGCTTATACTTCTAGTCTCCATCCATGGTGGTCTCATGCTTATACTTCTAGTCTCCATCCCTGGTGGTCTCATGCTTATACTTCTAGTCTCCATCCCTGGTGGTCTCATGCGTATACTTCTAGTCTCCATCCCTGGTGGTCTCATGCTTATAGTTCTAGTCTCCATCTGTGGTGGTCTCATGCTTATACTTCTAGTCTCTATCCCTGGTGGTCTCATGCTTATACTTCTAGTCTCCATCCCTGGTGGTCTCATGCTTATACTTCTAGTCTCCATCCATGGTGGTCTCATGCTTATACTTCTAGTCTCCATCCCTGGTGGTATCATGCTTATACTTCTAGTCTCCATCCCTGGTGGTCTCCTGCTTATACTTCTAGTCTCCATCCCTTGTGGTCTCATGCTTATACTTCTAGTCTCCATTCATGGTGGTCTCAGGCTTATACTTCTAGCCTCCATCCCTGGTGGTCTCATGCTTATACTTCTAGTCTCCATCCATGGTGGTCTCATGCTTATACTTCTAGTCTCCATCCCTGGTGGTCTCATGCTTATACTCCTAGTCTCCAACCATGGTGGTCTCATGCTTATACTTCTAGTATCCATCTCTGGTGGTCTCATGCTTATACTTCTAGTCTCCATCCCTGGTGGTCTCATACTTATACTTCTAGTATCCATCCCTGGTGGTCTCATGCTTATACTTCTAGTCTCCATCCCTGATGGTCTCATGCTTATACTTCTAGTATCCATCCATGGTGGTCTCATGCTTATACTTCTAGTCTCCATCCCTGGTGGTCTCAGGCTTATACTTCTAGTCTCAATCCATGATGGTCTCATGCTTATACTTCTAGTCTCCATCCCTGGTGGTCTCATGCTTATACTTCTAGTCTCCATCCCTGGTATCTCATGCTTATACTTCTAGTCTCCATCCCTTGTGGTCTCATGGTTATACTTCTAGTCTCCGTCCCTGGTGGTCTCATGCTTATACTTCCAGTCTCCATCCCTGGTGGTCTCATGCTTATACTTCTAGTCTCCATCCCTGGTGGTCTCATGCTTATACTTCTAGTCTCCATCCCTGGTGGTCTCATGCTTATCCTTCTAGTCTCCATCCCTGGTGGTCTCATGCTTATACTTCTAGTCTCCATCCCTGGTGGTCTCATGCTTATACTTCTAGTCTCCAACCATGGTGGTCTCATGCTTATACTTCTAGTCTCCATCCCTGGTGGTCTCATGCTTATACTTCTAGTTTCCATCCCTGGTGGTCTCATGCTTATACTTCTAGTCTCCATCCCTGGCGGTCTCATGCATATACTTCTAGTCTCCATCCCTGGTGGTCTCATGCTTATACTTCTAGTCTCCATCCATGGTGGTCTCATGCTTATACTTCTAGTCTCCATCCCTGGTGGTCTCATGCTTATACTTCTAGTCTCCATCCCTGGTGGTCTCATGCGTATACTTCTAGTCTCCATCCCTGGTGGTCTCATGCTTATAGTTCTAGTCTCCATCCGTGGTGGTCTCATGCTTATACTTCTAGTCTCTATCCCTGGTGGTCTCATGCTTATACTTCTAGTCTCCATCCCTGGTGGTCTCATGCTTATACTTCTAGTCTCCATCCATGGTGGTCTCATGCTTATACTTCTAGTCTCCATCCCTGGTGGTATCATGCTTATACTTCTAGTCTCCATCCCTGGTGGTCTCCTGCTTATACTTCTAGTCTCCATCCCTTGTGGTCTCATGCTTATACTTCTAGTCTCCATTCATGGTGGTCTCAGGCTTATACTTCTAGCCTCCATCCCTGGTGGTCTCATGCTTATACTTCTAGTCTCCATCCATGGTGGTCTCATGCTTATACTTCTAGTCTCCATCCCTGGTGGTCTCATGCTTATACTCCTAGTCTCCAACCATGGTGGTCTCATGCTTATACTTCTAGTATCCATCTCTGGTGGTCTCATGCTTATACTTCTAGTCTCCATCCCTGGTGGTCTCATACTTATACTTCTAGTATCCATCCCTGGTGGTCTCATGCTTATACTTCTAGTCTCCATCCCTGATGGTCTCATGCTTATACTTCTAGTATCCATCCATGGTGGTCTCATGCTTATACTTCTAGTCTCCATCCCTGGTGGTCTCAGGCTTATACTTCTAGTCTCAATCCATGATGGTCTCATGCTTATACTTCTAGTCTCCATCCCTGGTGGTCTCATGCTTATACTTCTAGTCTCCCTCCCTGGTGGTCTAATGCTTATACTTCTAGTCTCCATCCATGGTGGTCTCATGCTTATACTTCTAGTCTCCATCTCTGGTGGTCTCATGGTTATACTTCTAGTCTCCATCCCTGGTATCTCATGCTTATACTTCTAGTCTCCATCCCTTGTGGTCTCATGCTTATACTTCTAGTCTCCATCCCTGGTGGTCTCATGCTTATACTTCTAGTATCCATCCCTGGTGGTCTCATGCTTATAGTTCTAGTCTCCATCCCTGGTGGTCTCATGCTTATACTTCTAGTCTCCATCCCTGTTGGTCTCATGCTTATACTTCTAGTCTCCATCCCTGGTGGTCTCATGCTTATACTTGTAGTCTCCATCCCTGGTGGTCTCATGCTAATACTTCTAGTCTCCATCCCTGGTGTTCCCATGCTTATACTTCTAGTCTCCATCCCTGGTGGTCTCATGCTTTTAGTTGTAATCTCTTCCCACTATTTATGTAACTACTCTCACTAATTGTACTTCTCTAATGTAGCAATTCACTTGCAGCTTAGTTGTGCCATTAAATGCTTACTTGTCATGCTTAAGCTCATCTAAATTACAAAGTGGGAACCTAAAAAGCAAAATCTTTCCAGCTTCTCCAACAAACGTTTAGTTTATATTAGACTTTTCATCTCTATGTTTGAACCTTTCTCACTTTAACCACCAGACATTTCTAACTTATTATATAACTCTATTACCAGCTCTAGATCAACTCTATTACTTAGAATAAACTCTTTCTTTATTTCACCTCACAGAACATTCTTTATGTTCTTCTATTTTTCAGAGTATTATAAATGATCATGAAACTGTAGGAAAGCCTTATTTCTCAGACAGTATTGTGATAAGACCTAAAAGACTAGCCAATAAGGTTAGATACATTACTAAGTACAATAGAAATGCTAATATGATTAAATCTATTGTTACAAAGAATTGACCTATATTAACTTCTAATCTAGAGTTAACACAGATAATAGGACAGAGTTCCTCTTTTACCTTCAAGAGAGAGAAAAGAACTTAAAAATTATACTATAAGGACTTGGTATACTAGTGCTGAGGGATTTAGGACAAATGGTACTGTTCCTTACTTTAATTGTTATTTTTGTAAAACTATAGATACAGACATCTCTTTCATAGATCCCATTACAAAAAAAAGTATTTTTCTTTAACAATGTTGCTACTAGTGCTGTACGGCTAACTGTGTTTCATGTGATGGCTTCTATATTGATAAGACCAATCAGAACCTAAAAGATAGAATAAAGTTCTCATTTATCTGAGATAAAGAGGAAAGTTGAAACAAATGCCCTATATAAGCATATTATGGTGTGTGAGGCTGAACACAGTTTTAAATTTAGAGTAATACAAAAAGTAAGAAATAGGATAAGGGGTGGTGATATTGTAGTGAAAATTGAAGCTGCAGAATATAACTGGATACATTATTTTAGGGCAGATAGATTTCCAGGATTAAATATGAAAATAGGGAATATATTTGAATGTTTTTGAATGTGATTAAATTTAAGGTTCTGTATATATTCATAGTATTTTAGAATGCTGTTTTTAGGATATTGTCTTTCTAAGGGCTGATTGTGTTATTTTTAACTAATTATGTAATTAATTTAGTGTTGATATATGGTATATAAGTTTAAGTGAGAATTAATGGCTGTATCAGCATTGTGAAAGAGTTTGTGTAACTCGAAAGCTTTGCTTTTTATACATTGCACATTTAATAAAATACACTGGATGTTTGAGTTCCTGCTTCTTCTGGTTTCTGTTCATTTTTTTTTTTTTTTTTTTTTTTTTTGCAATTTGGACTTCTATTGGTACCTGTGGATTTTTTCTTTTGATGACATGGTAACCCACAGATCCACCACATCATATGCTGATGATATGATAATCCACAGATCCATCACATCACATGCTGATGATATGATAATCCACAGATCCATCATATCACATTTTGATGATATGATAATCCACAGACCATCAGATCACTTGCTGATGATATAATCCACAGATTCATCATATCACATGCTGATGATATGATAATCCACATATCCATCACATCACATGCTGATGATTTGGTAATACATACATCTAAGTCATTACTCTTCTTTATCATGTCAGAGTTTGAAAATTATCTTAACCTCCTGTCTAACTGGCTTAACAAAATTAAACCCCTACCTAACCAGCAAAACTCCCCAAAGTAAACATGCCTGGTACAAAAATAAAAACTAAAGACTCTACTCTCAAATTAGCAAAATTGTACATGACAACAATGTCACCACTGAAACAAAATTGTTATTGTTCCTTTGCAGTCTGATTTGATGTCCAGTTAAACTTCCATCAACTAAAATAAAAACAAAAATAAACAAGAAAATATGGTGGAACTGAATATGGATGACATCTGTTTAGCCAACAAAATTTAATCAGCTACACAGATGGTCAACAGATGTGTGTCATGGCATAATTCTTGGGGTTGGGAGATATGAACTTCCTTAGAGATTGTGTGATCTTGGAGCTAGTAATGAAAATTAGCAGGGTAAAACACTGCAAAATATTATATTTTACTCTGTTTTTAAAACTTTGTTCTGCATGTTCTACAATTTTTGCTCAGTACATGATTAGTAATATGTCAAAGTTTGCAAAGTTGACCTTTTGTGGTTGATCTTGTGAATGCTGACATTTAGCTCAGTTATCCTTTTTCAGTAGACCAGTATCTGCATGTTTATATATATAAAATTCTTTTTCACCAAGAAAATGTCCCACCTCCTCTCTCTCTCTCTCTCTCTCTCCAAAGAAAAAATGCTATGGTTAAGGAAATCCTACAAGCGCAATTAGAATGTTTCCTTCCATTAATTTCAACTGCTTCCAAAAAACTAACTTGCAAACTTTATCAAACCAAATTTGCAGATTCATTACTGTAATTGTTAAATGGAAACACCATTGTCACACTATTGCAAAAGCAAGATAGCTCGCCATTAAACAAATATCATGTACTTATTGGTTGTTTGACTCCTTATCTGCCCTAGTTGTCGAGATCTGCCAATTATCACCTTCAATCTCTACCTTCAACTCAACTCTCCTTCCTTCACTTTCACAACCCCATGATAAGCTGTAATGATCATGTCTATACTACAGCTTGAGACATTCAATCCTTTTGATATTTTGCTAACAAAAAATATCATTGTTAGCTAAATGCAACTATTTCCATACCAATGGCATAACCTAGATCTTCACATAAACACTGAATCCCACACCTTTTTAATTTTTGTGAATGATATCCTCCACATGACTTTTTACTCCCTCCGTTCATTGTTTTCTCACTCCACTACATTTAATGTCCCTCATTTCTGTCATACTTAACCTGCCAAACTGTCTCCCCTCGCTCTCCTCTCTAACTGTAATTAGTGTGCATCCTCTATATTAATTAGCTGATAATGTAGCAGTCATGTGTCATGCTTTTCTATCTGTACATAACCATAATATATTTAGCAACAATACTTAATTCAAACTAAGGGCCATATTCCCAAAAATTTGCTGTCAGCATAAGTATGCCTTGATTCTGAAAGACTTACTCTCAGTGTAAGTGACTTAGTTCAGTGTAAGTTTTATCTATAAAAAGATTTACGCCACAGGCCAGATTCCAAAAGACCTGATCTCAGTTTAAGTGGTCAATTACACTGATAGCAAGTCTTTTGAAATAGGGTCTTATTCATTTTGATGCATTTCTTTTTATTGTAGCTTTTTGCTGTTTTTCTTTATTTGGACCACAGGCAGGCATGAATATGGTATTTTAAATAAAGACATATATAAATAAATAAAGCAAACTAGGTAATGAGAGAATAACCAGAGCAACACTTCTTTCTTTAAGAAAGAGGTCATTTTCAAAATATTCCAAACCAAAATCTGCATTCCATTAAAAAATGCAGAGAAATATGGAGGAATATTTTATTTGCACTTCATCTTTTTTTGTCGTTTGCTTCATAAATGGTGCATATAACCCCTAAATATGTTTAACTTATGTTTATGGACCCCAGCTCCATACAAACACCTAACATAAGCACAAATCCATTAACTCTGCAGCAAATGCCCAGAAATGTAAACTAGATGTCTATGGGGAAAAAGTGAAATGCATTTTTAAAATTCAAATTTGAATAAAGTCCATATTTACATTTTAAAATTTCCATTTGCAGTATATTTTCAAACAATGAATGGTAGTGAACCTAACATAATCTCTGTTGCTCTCTTGCTTTAATATAGGTCAAATTACCGCCTGTTGAACACAGTGCCTCATTTGTCATGCAGCACAGATTTTTCTGTCTTAACATACACACACTCAACTAGCATCATAGACTTTAAAATGTTAATCCAGAAATAACCCAGTTTATATGGTTACAGTTATAGATTTCTTTATATTCAGTTTGTGGCAGAAATGAAGCAGTTTAAACACAGATGGATCTTAGCAGAAAGAAAACTGATAAAATGAAAATCTACCAGCTATTACTGCCATTAGCAATGACATTAAAGCAGTGCAAGGTAATTTGACTGAAATTAAATGCATGAATTTTCATCAAATCATTCATGTCTTAAACTGCACAGTCCAGAAGTAATTCTTAATGTAATTTTTGGGTATAACAATCCATTCTGGCTTAGCTAGAAACTATTTAAATAAATAATTGAGCAAGGAATATTAACTCTACAATATGAAACTGTTTTAGTTATTTCTGCCATGTGTGCTTCAACTACATTATTCGAAAAGGCTGTATGTCTGCTCTACAAAAGGCTCTTACTGTGTATTTGGCTACTTTATTTGAAAACCACAAAAACCTGGTTCAGTTTCTGTATTATGCTTCATTTAATGCAGTATAATTGCATGAATCAGGGCTTTGTATGCAAGTCTACTTTTTAATCCTGATATTAACATTAGGATTTGCTTGGCATGAGTAACATGTCGTAAGTTTTGGTAACATAGCTCCACTATCACTGGGGCAAACAATATGAGGTTACCCATTTCCTTTTAGTTTAGTCTTATTATAAGTTTTGAATGTGTGCAAAAGTATTCACATTGTCTGCAGTGAGATAATAAAGATGTCTAAATAACCATTTTGTTTTTGGCATTCATTTCTTTAAGTCTTAAGACCATTTGGAAATTAGACTTTGAGATATCTGTGAGCTATGGTCAAAGGAAACATTTTGGTTAAAAATAATATACAGTTGAATTAATGTGTAACATCCAAACAGGGTTTGCCTTTCAAATTTGGATAGCAAGGCAGAGATACAAAATTATTAACACTATTCTACTGGCAAAATAAAATGTTTAGAATTCAATAAAATATCAACTGTGGCTCCTTGTGGTAAAGAATGTTTTTTTTGAAACCACAATTTTTTGTGTTCAGCACTTAGTAACCATTAAAGACAATCCATGATTTCTATCTATTTAAGTATCATTTCAAAGCAAATGTACAGACTTTAAAATAACCAGTTCTGTGGCATGCAGAAGTAACCCTGTGTGTTTTAGTTAATACCTGGTGAATAGAAGTGTTAGTTGGAGAAGAGGAGGATGGCAGAATGAGCAGCTAATAGCTGGAACATCCAGGGAAGGGAGAAATTCATTCAATATGGCAGCAAGAGTAAAGGATAGTTGGTTATTAGACTCATGCATAAGAGGAAAGCAGGAAATACTTCGGGCTGACCAGTAGTACTCAGATCCTAAAGGATGCACACTTAGGTGGGTAGTACTTATACTCTCATGGATGCACATTTATGTGATCAGTACTCATACTCTTGCAGATGTACACTTATGTGAGCAGTTCTCATATTCTCCTGGATGTACACTTATGGGAGTAGTACTCATACGCTTCAGGATGCACCCTTATGTTAGTAGTACTCAAACTCTCATGAATGCACACTTATGTATGTATGTAGGACTCATACTCTCGCGGATGCACACTTATGTGAGCAATACTCATGCTCTCACCGATGCACACTTATGCGAGTAATACTCATACTCTCACCGATGCACACTTATGTGAGCAATACTCATACTCTTGAGGATGTACCCTTATGTGAGTAGTACTTATACTCTTGCAGATGCACACTTATGTGAAACCATACTCTTTCATTAATCCAGAGTTACAGACATTGCATTGTACTTCCTGTCCTCCACATGGTGAAGAGTAGAGTAAAAACAAATTCTGATGTAGGCATGACTGCCTGCCACAGTTGGACACTGTTAATTACAGCTCAGTAGAGAAGTATTACAGGAAAACTGCATCAATATACAAGAACTAGGTGGACAGCCTCACAAGGAACAAAAAAGTTGGCAAAGCCAATGCATAATTTAAAATTGTTTTAGTGTCATAAGTTCACATTTCCTTGGCAGTGTTTATTTCAGGTTGCCCCTAATGGCTAATAGTAACTGTGTCTGGATTTCTCATGATGCCTTCTTGGCTTCTAATCTTGAAACCATGATATATGTACTGTACATATATCCTTTAGTCAAAGGTCACTATGCAATATGGGTAGCCTGCGGTTTTGATTTTACAGTACCTCCATGGTCTACAGTGAAAAGAGTTAATAGTATTGGAGTGATACATACAAACTCCAAAGGACATAGATCTGAATATTGGTTAGTTGAAGATGTTTTCTTACTAGCCCTAAAGTGCAGGTAATATATGATGGCATGTCATCTGCTTTACTGACTGTACTGCCAGCTTTGGTAAAGAGTGTTATTAAAGACCTGACCAAAACTTAGACAATGGAGGTTTTACTCACAGATTATGCATGCCCATGAGCTGGAGAGGGAAGGAGAAGAATGCTGAAGTTTAGCTTGTTTACCTCTCATTAGAGCAAAGGATGGGTGAGCATGTCTTGGGGCACACTTTCTATTGGATTCCTCAGTAAAGACTGTCATTCCCAATGGGGAGATGTTGTCTGAAGGGAGTAAAGCCAGTTGAATGCATCTTTACAAAGGCATGGACATATTCTGCAAAAGACTTTTGCACACCAACCTTCTGATGCTACAGGGGTATCACTGAGGAACATAAGGCTTATAACAAGATAATAGCCATGACAGAATGAAGGGTCGATATGGATGATGGGAAGAGGGCTGATTGGTGAATATGGGACCAACAAATGATTGCATTATGTAAAAATGAAAAGAACATAACCAATTACTGTTCATAAGAAAAAGATGATGTTACATCCTTCATTTCCTAGATCTTATGCTCTTACATCCTAATGCAGGCTGAACATTGCACACCTGCTCCCACTCATGCTTTTGATCTGCAGGACATCCACATTTCTATACATCACACTCAAAAACTCAGACAAGGATAAGCAACATAAAATCCATTACAATGGATAATACTTTGAGAAATTTTAACAAGCACCATCAAATAGGGAGATGGGAAGAGAAGGAGGTTCAGAACATACAGATCTTCTTTAAGAATATATGGTTCTTTGTATCCATAGAACTAGCACCAAATATGCCTGTGCCAAGAGTACAACTATTTTGATATATGACTGCCAATTCTTCCAAGTGTTTTACTGCTTCTCCTCATATTCATAGAGAAATGGATAAATGGCTAGAATAACTGTTCTGAGGTAGCACTCCCAGATCTTGGCAAAGTCTGATGTGACTCAGTAAAAGCATAAAGCTGTCTGTCATATGACATTCTATTGCTGAGACATACAAATCTGTGACAGACAAAGAAGAATCTGTAATTCCCAAATTCTCAAATAAGAGAGGTGAAAGAAAACCCAAGGATCTCACAGCAACAGCAGAATTTGCTTGCTGTATTATGATTTGGTGATCTTTTGCTAAGTATCGACTTCCAGTGTGGGTTGAAGGGAGTCCTTTGTATGAGTTTTAACCAATAGCAATGATGTCCTACTGACATCATCATAATGTGCTTGGATACACAAATTTACACAAAGCAAGATCATCTGTGTAGTAGCAGCTTCTGGTGAAGAAATACGCTGACTTCATTAAATGTATTAATGGGCTACAAGGGACATGATCTGCCTGCAACTGAAGATTATGGCATATATCACTGATTAACCCACCTCTCTTATTCACTGTCAGTGACATTCAGATGGCAATTATATTATGCCAGCATCATTACTATTCTCATTTGCATCTTTCTGACAATGGAATGCAGCTGCTCTAATATCTCCAGCTATATACTTACTACTTTGTCACACATTACTATGAATTTTGTAAGATTTAAAAGCTAGCACTAATGATAATAACAATGTCCTGAGCAACAATGACACAAGCATTATGTTACATTACATTACATTACACTACATTACGTTACGTTACATTACATTACACTACATTATGTTACATTATATTATATTACATTGCATTATGTTATATTATGTAATGTTAAATTCCACTCCATTATGTTACATTATATTATACTGCATTACATTACTATGTTATGTTCTATTACATTACAATATTACATCATTTTACATTACATTATACTACATTACATTATATTACATTACATCATGGAATATTACATTATATTATGCTGCATTATATCCCACTGCATTGTTTCTTTGTTTGTGTCTTTCGGCTTTTCCCGGTTAGCTGTTGCCACAGCGGAACTCCGGTCCGTTCCGACTACTGTGATGCAAAGTTCTGAGAATGCGTATCAGCTGCCTACCAGCAGCACCACTATCATCAGATATGGTCATCACTGGTTAACCATGTCTAAAAGCAGCCACAGGAACACAAATCATTCTGGATGGGTGACAAAGCTAAAAAGAACAGGTTTCAACAGCTTCCATTGCCATGTAATCATTCAGGCTGGTAACAAGGATCTCACATACTTTCACTGTCTGAAAATGCTAAATGTGCACTGTGTTCTGCCCAGTGGTTTCACTGTATGTTCTTGATTCATTCCAGCTCAGCTAGCAAACATTTGGCAAAAATACTTAGCATGGTGTGAGTTCAAGTACTAATAATGTTTCATCTCAGCTACTCAGGCTTACTAACAGTGCAAGCTTATGTTTAATCCCCACAGTCCCCCTTACTTTTTATTCTCACTCAGAGGTCCCTACTCCACAGAAAAGAAGTGGTCACTGTCAGGCAGTGTAAAGCCTATTATTCTTTCTTTAAGAGGCTGCAAGATCAGACTGCAGTAAGCAAATTCAGTGTCCTGAGCAACAATGACACAAGCATTACGTTACATTACATTACACTACATTATGTCACATTACATTATATTGCATTGCATTATGTTATATTATGTAATGTTAAATACATTCCATTATGTTACATTATATTATACTGCATTACATTACTATGTTATGTTCTATTACATTACAATATTACATCATTTCCCATTACATTATACTACATTAAATTACATCATGGAATATTACATTACATTATGCTGCATTACATCACATCACGTTACATTGCATGACATTGTATTGTATTGCATTAAAATATATTATATTACATTAGTGGGATGACAGAATGAGGCAATAAGCCTACCTTGTCTTCCTTTCTAAGTGCAAGTTAACATTCTATCTCCCACATTCCTTCCTTCTTGCTTATACTTTTTCCACCTTCCACATGCCACCCTGAATGCCTCTGTGGACTCCTTTTCCACCACTTATTCCGGTAGACCATTCCAGTGATCTAAAGCTGTCTCTGTGAAAAAGTACTCATAAAGATGTAGGATTATTTAGTCCTTACAATCTGCTGCCTGTGACCTCACCTTTCCATTCTCTCTCTTTCCTGCTCTGAATTATACTTTCACTTTTCCTTGGAATAATCTGCTGTACAAAAATCAAACCTCCTCTCTCTTTTCTAGCCTTGAGTAGGAAGAGCTATAGCTCCTCTAGCCTCAGGTTATATTCCTTCCAGTCTATATCACAAGTTATTTTCAAAGCTTTCCTCTAGATTTCATCCAGTAGCCTAATCTGCTCTTCATAATATGGCCTCTAAACTGCATGCAGTACTAAAAGTGTGGTATGATCAAAGGCATGTACAAAAAAAGCATTGCCGTCAACCTTTTGGAATCTATCTCCCTGAGGATAAACATTACCATTATGTTTGCTGCTTTCACTACCCTCCTCTCCTGCTTCAAGAGGCCCTTTTAGTCTATGATCAGCTTGCCCAGATCCTCTTCTTGCTCTGCTACCATCAGTTCCACTAACCTAAGTTGACATTTCACACCATGATTGTTGTTTCCTTTGCATTTTGTTTCCACCAAACCTCAATCACTTGTTCAGGCTTTCCAAATCCTTCATTACACTCCTTCCTCCATTTTCTACTGCTTCACTTATCTTTGTGTAATTAGCAAAGAAATTGATCCTGTTCTCTATTCCATCAGATATGCCTGAATCAAACACAGTACTGTATCCCAGCCAGACACATGTGCAACTCCACAAATAATTTTCCTAATTCCTGACATTGTCTCCAACACCAGAACCAAGCATACCCTACCATTCTACCATGGAGCTCTCCAATACCTCATGATCCTACATTGCATTGCTTCAATTTTCCTATAGGCCTCTTCTGTGGGACCGTGTCTTAGAGAAGTCCAGGCAGACTATGTAAGCTTGTACTCAATGGTCAAGTTTACCTGTAACTTCATTATAAAACTGGATCAGGTTTATTTGATATCCTCTCCTTGCCTTGAACTCCGTGCTGCTTGCTATCCTCTATTAATACTATCAGCCACCCCTCAGGATTATCTCCATGATTTTTTCTGGAAATGACATTAACATAATAAGTTTGTAATTACCTAGATCTTTCTTCCCCTTCTACAGGATACCATGGTTGGTGTCTATCAGTCCGTTTAGACATCCGCAATAGCCAGTGATCACTTCAAGATCTTTGTTGGGGATCTGCTGACTCTGGGACAGATTTATGTGGACTCGAGGTGGTGGTCCATCCAGTTGTACTTTGCCCACTAAAACAATATCCAGTTTCCTCTGATCCTCTTTCCCATCTAATTCAAGACTTGAGCAGCTATACTCAAGCAGCTGAGACAGGAACTCAGATGATTTGAAAAATGGACTTTAAGCCCTATGACATTCATGTGATGATCTGACAGCAAAGTGTCAATAAATAAGTTTCTATTTTCATTTGTTGTGTCCACAAAACTATCTTTCAGGATCTACCAAGTTACACATATTTATTGATACATGTGCACAAATATATTGAAACATTTGGTATCCTGCACTGTGCACTACCTTAGCATATGTCTTTGCTTGGTTTGTTTCCTTTCCCAGGGTAAAAACACCACCAAACAATTAGCGATTCAAAAGCCTTTACTTTACAAATATAACATCTGGTACCTTAGCAATTCACCTTCAATGGATACACAAACTTCAAACAGGCTTGCAA
This sequence comes from Protopterus annectens, assembly GCF_019279795.1. Lineage (NCBI taxonomy): Eukaryota > Metazoa > Chordata > Ceratodontiformes > Protopteridae > Protopterus > Protopterus annectens. The sequence continues at coordinate 376,760,502 of NC_056738.1, read as the reverse complement.
TTTATACCAGGTGAAAGAAATGTGAGGGCCAGTCAAAAGATGCAATATGAGATTGCTGGGTTGCAACGTAAGCTGATGAGTGAGTCCTCTGAAGTATTGTTTTTCACCAGAATGAAGGAATTCAAAATGAAAGGTGAGAAAGTAGAAGTGGAAATAGTTGATTGAAAAAAGAAAAACTTGATAAGAGATTTAGGTGAATTCAAGAGTGGTTTGGTTTATGCTGGGCAGAGTAAACCACATTGTGGGAGGTCCAGGTCTCTTTTTCAGAAGTTTGGTGAAGCTGCAGTGATTGAAAGGGATTTGTCATCAATTGAGATGTTATCTAAGAAAAGTGTCGCCTTCAAAGAAAATTGAGGGATATTTGTCAAGCACTTCACATCAGTCTGATTTATGAAAGGAAAGTGTTTTTTCTCAAATGAACAGTGGAATGTGGTGAAGAAACCGTGGCAATGGAAAGAAAATGTAATTGAACACTTGCACAGCACCTTTTCAGATGTTTGTGTTAATACATCTGTGAGTTCTGTTTCTGTTTTTGAAACTAATGTGGAACTTTTCCCCAGACTGCAGGACTTGGACTCTTTTTCATTTGCTTATGGGACTGTAAGTAATTATAATAACTTGCAAATTGTGAATTTGTCTGGAATATATTTGTCTGAATCAGCGCTAAAAGTTCTAAGTAAAGGAACAACATTTGTTCCTATTAAAATTCCATCTTTGGTAGAAGTGTTGATAGAAATAAAAAGATTTTGTAGGAAATGACATTTAAGTTTTTTTTTGATAAAAAGATAACGTGAGTAATACAGAATGTCTTGAAACTACTGAAAAAAGTATGAATTTTATGTTGAGGATGTTGAAGAAAGTAGTACATGTTTTACTACAGGTTACGGTAAACTTATGCTTCCTCAGTTACCCATTACTAGTAATTTTGTACCTCCTAAGTCATCTACAGCAGTGTGTTTATTTGAACAAATTTTGTGCAAGAAAGTTGAACATGAATATTTTAACTATTTTAATCAGCAAGGAAACAAGGTTTATACTCTCTCTAACAATATTTTGATATGTTTAGGGGCATAGCTCTCTAGCACACCGCTCGGGGGGGGGGGGTCCACAGAACTGGCAGAAACACCTAGGCCTTCCCAATTAATCCTGTAGCTAAGGCAAAGGGTAATTGGTAAAAGCAGCCAAAGTTAAGGAAATTAGCTCAATACTTATAATTGTAAAACTACATATAACTTACTTTTGGCATTAACTTTGCATAGCTAGTCTGCCCTGGAAAGACCAAACAGACTGGATCTACAGCCTCGAGGTCTGCTTGGTCCCCGCTCCATTTGCCTCACTCCACTCGGCTCACTCTGCTCCCCTACCCTTCCCCCAATTCCCACCCCGCCACCACTTCTCCTACATTTATCCTAACCCCTCGTCACCTGACCACATCCTACACCAATAAGCTACTCCACATAATTATCTACAACCTACTGCCTACTATGACTCCCTCCCCTTAACCCACACTATAGCTACTAGTTACACCCTTTCACCCACCGCCTTATCTCTATCACCACATAGCCTAATACCCAAACATCAATCACAGACAGCATGCATATCACACTAGCATCACTCTCAGTATTCCTCACAACACTAGCCTACATCCCATCCATACATACAGAAATACCACTAGACAACACTACATTCCACACAACACATATTTCCACATCTACAAAAGCACACATAAATTTTTTTATCTGCTCTACAATATTTAATAACATCACAATACTATATATACACAAGGCCTACTTACCAAGATATAACACTAGAAAAACAACACCTAAATCCAGCATAGAAATAACTCTCACAAACACATTATATCTATCAAAATCTCAAAGAGGCTTTTTCTCTCAGGAGATATGCACCCAAACCAAGGCCCACTCAAAGCCACACTCACATCTAAGCAGACATCTGACCTATTAATTCTTAATATCAACACAAGGAGTATATCAAACAAACTACCTGACCTGCATGCATTTATAACCCACTACACTCCTGACATATTGACCATAACAGAAACATGGCTAAAACCCAGCACCCAAAATGAAGAGATCCTTCCTCCAGGTTACAACATCTTAAGACTAGATAGAGTGGGTAGAAAAGGAGGTGGAGTTGCAATTCTCTTTAAAAACACACTTAATCTCAAACCTCTTCAAACCCCTCTACCTAAATTTAATAATGCCCAAACCCTTGCATCAGTCCTATATATAAACAAAACAAAAAGAAATTAACATTCTCTGCTGTTACATCCCTCCAGGAAACAACTCACCTATAATTGAGGAAATCTTACAGTGGACTAGCGATAATCTCACTAATGTAACAATCCTACTAGGTGACCTAAATACTGACTGGTTGGCCTGTATTTCCAACAGCCCCACTAACCACATAAATCTCTACGGGTTCTATCAACTTATTCAAGAACCCACTAGAGTTGACAAAAAATCCCCAAAACATTCTATCCTTGATTGGACACTGGTCAATAGTCTCAAGCAAAACTATTTATTTATTTTATTTTATTTTATTTTACATTTGTTGACCGGGATAGTCCGACTGGACACATGTCCATTTTCAGCGGAGGCCCGGGGAAAAAAGCTCCAGTAGGAAAGTAGGTTACAACAATATGCGACAGATTACATAAGATTGTAGTTATACAATTAATACACAGATGAGAAAAAAGCTACACTAGTATGTACAATAACAATTGTAAAAAAGAAAAACCTTCATATTGCTAGTTTCAGGTAGAGAGAGGACGGCTTAATGCCTAGTTGGAAAGTAATTACAGAAGAAATGGAGGGGAAATATGGATTAGTCTGGATTAGAACATTGGCAAAGCCAATGGGATTTGAAGTGGTGGAGGAGGCCTTTTTTGAATGCATTTAGGGAGGTGGAATTGGTGAGTCTAGGTGGAAGAGAATTCCATATTTTACCCACAGTGCTGGAAAACAAAGAGTCGCCTCCTGAGTTACAGGATTTGAGCGTCTGTGCAAGTAACCTATGTGATGATCTTAGACTATTTAGATTTGTGTAAGGGGTAATTAATCCACTCGGACCAGGAATGTTGTCAGGTTGAGTGAGTATTTTATAAGCAACTATAAGTTGCTTCTGTAGGAGTAGGTTTGGTAGTTCTATCCAACCTAGGTTCTGAAGGTTAGTACAGTGATGGGTTTTGTAGGGCAAGCCCGTAGCAAATCTAGCAATATGATTATAACAACAAGAGAGTTTAGATAGATCCGATTTGTTGGGGTTAGTAAGTATAGGGGAGGCATATAAGAGGGTAGATAGAAGGTGGGTGCGAGCAATAGCCACTTTTGCCATGGGAGTCAGAAAGGATTTTATTCTATACAGGGATACCAGACAGGTTGCCTATCAGATAGTCTTAGTGACCACCTCCCCACATTCTTACTACACAAATGAATAAACATACCCAAGCCCATAATTTCTAGACAAATCCGAGATGATCGCAACTTAAACTCCCAGGATCTAAACTCTATTCTGAAACAATGCAACTGGGAACCACTACAATCCCTTGGATTAGACCAGGCAGTTGACTACTTTAATAGTACTTTCATTAGTAATGTCTTTCGGCTTTTCCCGGTTAGGGGTTGCCACAGCGGAACTCTGGTCCACTCATGATTGACAGTGGATTTTTATGGTGCCGAGTTGCCAGCCCAACCTTCAAGGAAGGCACACCTATTCATGCACGCACTTACCTGCATGTTTTTAAATGTCACTCAACAGTGGGGAGGACATGCAGACTCCATACAGAAGGTGCTCAGGATGAGAATTGAACGGGAGAACCTCTTGCTGTGAGGTGACAACACTAACCGCTGCACCACCACAGCTCATTTTAATAGTACTTTCACTAATATCCTTAATAGAGTTGTCCCCATTAGGAAAATTAGAGTTAAGACTACCTATGCACCATGGTTAAGTAGGGACACAAGAACCCTGCTAAAGTCCAGAGATAAGGCCTGGAAAATCTGGAAGAGGGATAACACCACCCTAGCCAAACAAAACTACCAACAGTTTAGGGATCAGGCCAAAAAACTAACTAAACTTGATAAACAACACTACTTTCTTAGTGTCCAAATGAAACACTCAAAAAACCCTCAAAAGTTTTGGCAAGTTATCAACTTCCCACTTAAACCAGGCAAAACTACCACTCCAGCTCCCAGCTCCACCAATAACAATATGGACATAGCCTCTTAATTTAACCACCATTTCACAGAATCCATAATGGCATTATCCAGCCAATTGTCCAAAAACACCCCTGCACATATCCCAGTCAAATCCCTAGAAAACATTCCCCCCTTACTCTCTCACCTGTTCCCACCTCCAAAATTAAAAAAACTACCTCCGAAATTAAAGGCTAATCTACCTGCCAACTTCCAAAAGGCCTTGTTATTAACCTAGAAATAATAACAGGACTGGTACCAAACTGGAAAAAAAAATAAAAAAAATCATGGAAGAAAATCACAAGTAGAGAATGCCTCCTAAGACCCAATATAAATAACAGGAAGTACAAGGACAATTTGACATCTGAAAAAAGAAAAAACAAAACATTAAACAATTCTAACTTGGACACGTTCAAATTCTACAAGTCCAGAACAAGGTACTGACTCTAGTTAATCTCACATAATAAAATTAGACATAGAAAATGCATCAACTAAATCAGCTTCAAATCAAATTTTTGTTAGTGCAACAAAACAGGTTATAAATGAGGTTATGGTTTTACCTAAGGCAAGTCCATTACACAATTTACATCTCTTCTGAAAATATTATTATCAATAATTCATTTGGAAAGAATACGGTATTAAATTCAACTGAATAATTCAGTCATCCACCAGTTTGGTGTTCTAAAGTAGTCATTCAGTCTAGGGTAGGAAATAAGAGACAAAGAAATGACAGTGACAACATACATTATGGCCAGGTTAAATTATATGTCAAAAATGAAAAAGAGAATTTGGTGGGTATATTATTTTTTTAATTATTTATTTATTCATTATGAAATTAATCTACAGTCAAAATAAACTTGACATAAGACAATATTAGAAAATTATCAGTCAGAGAATCAAATGAGATATTAGTATTAATAGGCTCTATGTTTATTTAAATCAATGCAGTGAAAATTGAATGATGTTGATACCTATAGGGTAACTGTTTCTTTCTTATCTGGTCTTAAACCAACTGAAATTATTGGTTTATTAACCAATATTCTTCAAGGGGGGTTAACTACAAATAGTTTGTAATTCAGTATGGAAATAATGATCTCAATTATACACTACTTAACCATTTAAAGAAGCCTGTATTTGAAATTGTGGAAAATCTGGAAAGAAACAGCAACAAAATGGTTTCTTTCAGTGAAAGTATTCCTTCAATGAACTGGAATGATTATGCATAAACAAAGATTTTCCTTTACAACATCTGGTTAAGAATATGAGACTTATTTATTTTTAAAATTGTTCATTTGTAAAGCATGAAGTCTTAGCACAAAGAGATCAGTAACATTACGAATGCTGAAATGTTTGAAAAAAGGTTATTGTAGAAGCTTGGGATGTATCTGCTGTTACCTTCCTTGGATATACTAAGCATGTCAGCATTAGACCTAACAAATTAGGTGGGGGCATTTTACTACTATTGGAAGAAACTTGTCTGTAGTTTGTTACTCATAAATAACACATTGAAACTTCTGGTTATTTGATTTCAATTAATTATATTATTAGAATGCTATTAGATTAACAGTCATGCATAAAGAATTCAGCAGCATTTTATCCTGAGTTTAGAAAGTATTTCAACACTAAACAATTAATATTGTTAGAGATTAGAACTACCCCACATTTAATTCCACAACTATACAACTTGCAGTAATACTGAAAAATAATGTTTAGACTCTATTATCAAGTGAAAGTTTGTCCCAATTAATAATAGAACCAACAAGAGATGGAAATGTTTCAGATATCATTATTTGCAATTATGATCATGATTGGCTAATTCAGAAAATTAGTAGTAGTCCACTTCTTGATTCCTCAGGCCATTATTCTGTGGAATTTGAGATACTGACATATATTTCAAGGCTAAAACCTTCAAAAGCAGATATTACTATTATATGATCAAGTATAGAGAAGTAATAGGTTTGATATCTGAGACTGACTGGCAGGAAAAAACACCTATGCTTGACATTGAGGATATAGCAGATTACAAATACATTAACTGATTTTTTTGGAGAAAACTCTTTTCTTGGTTAAATGTAAGCCTACTAAAATGCATCTCCCTTATTGTTGAAATAACAAACTTATTAACTTGTATAAAAAGAAAAAAAATGTATATTTCAACAGTTTAAAAAAATCATTCAGCATCAGAAATGAAAACTAAACTTAATATGATTTGCAAGAAGGATTTCAAAATAAAACTTAAAAAATGCATTGAACAGATGTTAACATGCAGTACTCAAAACAGAAGAACATTTTATAAATATAGTGGCTTGAAAATGCACTCCAAGAATTTACTAAACAGGATTTAATATGAAGGTAAGCCATTAATAAATGCAATCTTAATTTCCATAATAGTTCACAATATTCAATAACATCAACCCATGGTCCACCCAGCAGATTTTTTCTTACTTTCTCAAGTACCCAAAAAGCAAAAAATGATCATCATAAAGTGTACATATTTAAACAAAGTATTATTGGTGTTTCCTTTACTTAAGTCATATTGTTTGGGTCTACTTTATATAAATGAAATGCCATTTATCCGAAACCCATTTCACCAAGATGAGAAGACCGGCAGCACCACAATCCTGATGTTCCAGAACACTGACTACTCAATCCAGGTAAGTAACTGCTCGGCCATCCTATTGAACTTTGCCCCTTATCCCCATGGTAGTGCAGTCTCAGAGTTGGTATATTTAGTTGGGAGGTAGGTTTGGTTTTCATCCATTTACATGTTTGTTTCAGATGGCTGAGTGGTTACTTACCTGGAGTGAATAGTCCTAGTGTTCTGGGACATCGGTGTTAAGGTGCTATTGGTCTTTTCATCTTGGTGAAAGGAGTTTTAGGTAAGTAGCGTTTCATTCATCTAAAGAAGACCCATGTGTTCATATATACATTGGTAGAGAGTTCTGTCCATCTTTCCCACATAAAGTACTGGACATGCTTTACACACAGCTATATATACCATGCCTTTTGTAGCACAATTAAAATAACTCTTAGATAAAATTTTACCATAATTTACTATCTGAATAAATTAATTTTCCAAACTATAAGAACATAGTTTACATATATAGTATCTAAAGGCACACCTTTTATTTTAATTGTTAAAGTTTCCACATTCCCATCATACTTTTCTAAAACTTGTTTAAAGTTCCTAATACTTCTATTGACAAAATACTGCTATTCCTCCAAATTCATAAAAAAGTCTCTTAATTAGTTAAAATAACCCAATTATTAAAATAACTGTCCAAATTATATGTTAATATCATAGACTTTGCAAAATTTCCACAACCAGTTTCAAGCCTTTTACTCTTATTGTTAAATTCCACTTAGCTGTCCTTAATAATAGATAAAAATATTTTTTCCTTTTTTCATATAACTTCTGCAGCTATTTCTCCAAACAACATGGTTGGATATCTTCTACTAATTTATCCTTAATTTTTGTAATTTCCAGTTTTAAAACTTCATCTTCTGAAAACATTAGGTTTCATACATACACACCATATAATCCATTTTATCCATCATTACAAGCCCACCCACACTGCTTATCTGGCTTCATCATCCCTATATTATGGTTATTATATATGTCAAACAATTCTCTTTCATTTTATCCAGGTTATACCATTTATAATTCTTTTTATAATTTAGAACATTTCTAATTTCTTTTTCACACTTTGTTCAAACACCTGGAAAGTATAATAACATTTGGAATTAAAAACAACCTTTTCTTTTTAATACTAGATCATTATGAGAATCACAACATCTATTTTTATCCTGAAAAAGTAAAGAAAATTAAGTTTTTCAATATATAACTTGAAATCAATTAAACCATCATCAATATTTGCCTGAGAAGTGGGCACAAATGAAAAACATTTTCAACTAAATTATAATGTAACTAAGAATTGCCTGACTATAATTGTAAAGTTTAAAGTCACATGTTTGGTATAATATGATGTCCATATGCTGGGTTCCACATTCCATTTGTCCCCCTTACAACCTCCCCTTCTGTTGTTCACATTGAGGTGGGACCCTTGATAATACCATTGTCCAATACCCCTGCTATTTTGATGATGCCTAAGCCACTCTGACAATCTCCAAAGGGGTTATTCTAAAGGGGATTCACATTCTCCATTATCAACATTATTGAGTATTTAAATTTGAGTTACAGTATGCTACGATTTCTGATGAAGTCTTACAATCATTGAGACGAAAGCCCTTAATTTTAATAGAAGTTGAGTTTGCTGTGGTGTCTGGAGCCTTTTTTTTTTTGTTATTAGTTGGTCCCTTTTTTATTCAACTTGGCTATCTCAACATTCCCAGCCAGTAACTCGTGCTTGGTCAATAAGTATGCAGATGCATGCAATATAGAACTAGCTGTATCCAGGAGTTATTTGACTGATGTTAATAATTATCTTAATAATTATTTTAATTCAATGTCTGTTTGGGTCAGTATGGCAAGATGCCAGTTTAGTCAAAGTAAATGCTAAGTTGTATTTTCTGGTAGACATCCTGTAACATGTCCAAAATGCTTGGAAAGTCTTACACTTGAAGATGTAAGAGAATATAAAAATATTGGAGTCAAAATTTGAAATAAACTAACATTTGACAAAGGATGTAAATCTTATAATGACCAAAGCCATAAGAAATATGGGGCAATATTTAAATGTGGGTTAGGAGAGTGGCCTAATGGTTAAAGTGTTAGCCTTACAAACACAAAGTGCAGGGTTTGAGTCTCACAACGGATAATTGGCTAAGCTCAAAATGGCTCACAAGGGCAGTTAGCCTAGTACTGATCTATGAACAGGCCAGTTAAGGTTAGGGACATTACAGGTTAGAGTCATGGTTAGGGACATGATGGCGGGGTTGAAAATAAAAACCTGTGATTTTAAGGAGAAAGGAAATTCACCCCGAGGATCACGTCAGTCGCCCTGCTAGACAGGGGTCTAGAGAAGTAAATAGTGTGGGAAGAAATAGCCAAGGAATTGTTATGGCTAGGCTTATATAGGCCCTAGGGCTGATAGCCTAGTACCAACCTATGAACCTACGAACCTATTTTATTAAGAGATGAAAAAACAAACAACAAAAATCTCTTTATTCTACATATTTAAGACCTTTATCGGAATATAACAATTCTTTTTGAATTTGTATGGAAAGTCAATTTCATAAATTAGAACTGATTCAAAAAAAAATTTTCAGCAAGCACTTTTCCACTGTCAGAGATTTCAGTTATCATGTCAGATGGTTTGCAATTAATTTTTCCCTCCATTTTAGACATTTTAGAGGGAAAACAATCTCATCTTATGCCACATATGCCATCCTTCAGGCTACATTAAATCTGGAACTTCATTTTAGTCCATTAACAGAGACTCCAAACCATGACCTTTGTGGACAGGCTGAAAGCCCTGCCACTTTATTCTCTATCTTATAGACTGCTGAGAGGCGACTTGTGCCTGGTCTATAGGGCAATTTCTGACCCTGCCCTAATGGAAATGCTGCACATCCACAAGTCAAATTGTATAAGAGTCACATGATCTAAGGATCTCATCCTAGCTTGTGACATTAACACAATGTGCTAGAGAGACAGATATGTCTCCCAGAGACAGCTGTTTCTCTGGGATAGACTTCGTATTTACTAAAACAGAGTCCCTCACTGACCCTATTGAAATGTAACCTAGATAATTGGATGGGAGACTGCAAATTTGCCCCTGGGGAGGCACCCATGTCCCAGTGTTGATCACAGACCTGCTGTGCTCATAATTTAATTCTGCGAACTACCCAAAAAGAACTAATGGGGATACTTGGATTTAACATGACTAGGCTTGTAAAGGCTCTAGGGCTGATAGCCTAGTAACCTCCTATAAACCTATGAACACAAACATATTAAAATTTCAATTATTATCTTCATTTGGACAGAACTTTATTTAGATATAAAATCATTATGACAAACTAGGTAACCGGCAGAAAAAACTAACAGGGGCTGGAACAAATTCAACTGGAGTGTGAAGAGAATCAAAAAATATTTATTGGTTTAAATGCTTTTGTCAAGTGTATCCCTGACTTCTTCTGAAACAATTAAAAAACAGTCATTCATCTATTTTAATATCCCTTCAAACACAATAATGTAACCAAAACAGCCAATAAAAATCCTAAACACAATCAAATATCATCAAACATTAATAAAAAACTTAAGATATCAAAAAATTAAAAAACAGAAATACAACACCCCCCTTTTTTAATAAAACAATGTAAATTGTTAAGTCACAATAAATAAGAATGTAGTTTTAAAACAGTTGAAATAGACACATTCTTATTAAGACTAGAGTACACATAAGCATTTAGTCTAATCTGCCATTTTAGTTCCTTTAGTTCTATAAGGTCATTCCAAGGGCCACCTCTTATGTTTTTAACCACACGGTCCAAACCCATAAAACCAAACTGATGGCCCATGTGGGAATGCACATGTTTTGCCAGAGCATTGTCAGCGTTATTTTTTCTAATGACCAAAGCATGCTCATATATCCTCTCCCTAAACTTTCTCTGGATTTTGCTTACATAGAAACAAAACATTGCATACATTAGGCCAGATATATAATTCCCACTGAATTACAATTACAAAAAAAATGTATGTTAACCTGCACATCATTCACAACAATTTTATCTCACACCATAATATGTTTACATTGTTCACACATACCACATTTATATGTCCCACTTTTCCTGCTGGTATTTGGTACATAGTCATGGTCACCTGATTCTAAGAAATCCTTAATGGTTCTACCTTTTTTTGTAAATAATGTTTGGTATGGGTCCTAGTGTATTAAGAAACCCATCAAAGCAGATAAAACTATTCCAATTTTTTCTCAGAATCTCATAAATATGGGAATTATCAATTGTAGAAGTAGTAAGAAAGGCATGTGAAAATTCTTTTTGGTTTTTTATGCCTATCCATTTTCACAAAGCCCACTCTCTCATCACTGTTATTCCAAAGTAAAGGTACAGATTGCCCAATATTTCTTTTCTGTTCAACCTCATGATAGATCCCCTGCACCAAATGCACTGGGAAACTTCTAGAAATTAACATATTCATAAGTATTCTGGTTTCCCTTTTGAATGCATCATCTTCAGTAACCATTCTGGTCAGCCTCACTAATTTCCCCTTCACAACCCCCTTCTTTTGGTGATCCGGGTGGCAGCTGTTATAGTGTAGGAGATTACTGGAAATAAGATGGTTTTCTATAGATGTTACTAACTAGTCTCTGCCTACACCTGTCTTTAGAAAGTTGTACATCCAAATAAGGACCCTAATCATTGCAACTCATATAGACCAATTTCTTTGTTGAATAATGATTATAAACTATTTATGTCAATTATGGTCAATAGATTGAAAATACCCATATCTAAAATAATTAATGAAGACCAAACTGGTTTCATACATAACAGGCATACACAGGATATTAAAAGAGTATTAACTCTAATAGATTACCTCAATAGAGGAAACCATGAAGTACTGATAATAGGTCCTTACATTTTGCCGTTTGGATGTAATAAAGGTGTCTTACATATCTCCGCTGAACGCTTGGTTATTTATGCCTGTTCTCGGCTGCAAGTTATTGTTCCGTGGAGAAGATAGCAATATAGATGTTTTGTGAACTTTTAATATTTACCTTTAGTGGATTTGTATTTGGTGACTGTGCTACATTTCATTTTTTGTGCTTGACCGAAAGGTTTGTAGCACTTCATTCTACCTTGTAGCACCTGTTTTTTGCCCATGGAGAAGACAGCGATAAACATGTTTTGAGAACTTTTAGTACCTGCCTTCAGTTGATTTACGTTTGGTGACTGTGCTATATTTTGTTTTTGTGCTTGACCGAGAGGTTTGAAGCACATAAGACTGGTTGACTTACATTGGCTTCTGTCTTTAGCTGTGCCCTATCACTTTGTTTTTTATTATTTTATTCGTTTTATTTAGGGCACAGCGTGTATTGTGAGCTAAAATTTGTCTGCATTGATATATTTGTTTTGACAAAGTCTTTAATTTTATTGAATGTTGTTAATAGTAATAATATGAAGAAAAATGACCTGTATTTGTTGTGGACAATGTTAGCAATAGCCAGAAAATGTATAATGGAACTCTAATGTAGCACCCACAATGGAGGAATTCCTATCATCACTGAAGAAATGCATACTAATGGAGAAAAGAACTAAAGAGTTAAAAACTTTTCCTAAGCCATTGGTTAATAGTCCGTGGAGGAACGTTTTGAATTTGATTGATACCTTACAGATGGAACCAAACTCTTCCTATCATAGTTTATATATTAACTTATTATTTAACTACAAATGTTTTTATCTGAATCCTTTTTGTCAAACTGAATGTAAATACTGTAAATAGTTGTTGAATGTTATGAATGTATTAAATTATTATGTTATTTCATCAAAATAAAAATCATTTGAGTAAAAAAAAAAGAAAGTTGTACATCCAAATAGACAATGTCAGAGTGGCTGTATTTAAAGGTGAACCTAAGAAAAGTTGTAGTTTGGTTCAAATATTCAACAAAACCCTGCAGTTCAACTTCATATTTTTTCCAATTAATATGTCATCCAAAAAACACATATAGAGTTCCCATGGTGATGTGTCAAATTGGTTGAAAACATATTTCTTTTCCCATTGTAATATAACTATGTTTGCCAAAATGGGGGCACATGTTGTCCCCATTGCTACCCCCTCCTTTTGTAAAAAGTATTGCCCACCAATAAAATCAAAATTATTTTCTAATACTAGTTCCATATACATGTCAATGATATTAATAACATTGTCAGAAAAACTTTTAGCTTCAACCACAAAGTCATGGAACCAGTCCAAGCTTATGTCATAAGGAATCAGACTAAATAAATTCACCACATCAATTGTACAAAAAAATCAAATCATCACTGTACTTTACCTTACTCATCTTTTCTAAAAAAATCCCACAAATCTTTACAGATGTATGAATAATCAACCAACACATTTTTCAATTTCAGATCAAGAGTGGTGGAATGGCAATAATAAAAAAAAAAAAAAAAAAAAAAGGAAATTCTTTTACTTACTTTGACATAAAATAGTGGTATGCTAAGGGATACTCTTACAAACACAACCTTATCAAAATTATTTATTACTTGTAAAACTTAGATATATTGCTGTTCTTATTCATTAATTCATCTGTATGCCCAGATCAGTTTACTATTCACATTTGTACTCCGTTCTGAGATCTCTGCTCTGACTTCTGGCTGCTTTTGTGCTGAAAAGGCATTTAAATCAATCATTGTCAAGTAAAGCCTAATAAATGCCATGCTATTACCAGAACTGAGTTTACATTAAACACTTCATTGCATTGTCTAGAGAGTATATTTAAGTGTAGATTTCCATATAATTTTCAATCAAAAACTGGGATAAACCACTTCAAACAGCACTTGTACAGGATACCGCTTGTTGCATCGAAAACCTTAGATTGCAAAAAATAACTATTTGCCTTCAGAATAAAAATTATTAATACAGTACCAAAATATTAATGACAGGCATTTAAGAATTTTCAGCTCTACCTTATTGAAAAAAGGATGCATTGTTTTTAAGGAAATTGTGTTATGTTCCTTCGTTGAAGGTTGTGCGTTAGGCCCGGCAAGCCAGCACGTAAAAAACAACTGCCAATCATTAGCGGACCGGAGTTCTGCTGTAGCGACCCCTAACCGGGAAAAGCCGAAAGACAGTAGTAGTAGTCATAAGTTTTTATTGTTTTCTTTTACACACAAACATGCACACACACATACAGATATATATATATTTATATATATATACATACATATATATATATATATATATATATAGTGTGTGTGTGTGTATACACATTACTTCAATTAATTGGCCAAGCTAGTTACAATAATTATTTGTCAAATGTTTAAAGTAGTAGCAATACGTTCATGGAAGTCATTGTAATCGAAGCTTTATATCTGTCTATCACCTTCCTTTCAAAATGCACTTAATTTATGGTTACTGACAGAAATAATTTCAGTAGAAATCTTTTGTTAACAGTATATCAGCTCATATGCCATACTCAAAAGGACAACCTCTTAAGATGAAAGAGCTCAGGTCTTGCCATTTCAGCATTCAAAAAGCAAATGTAAGCAAGCTTATCTATCTTTCAGGATAAAAAGTGAAAACAATCTGTACTCTATATGACCCATAAATCTTTTGTTGTCATTTATGTGTGGAGTTTCCTACAGAAAAGAAAGCAAAGCATTTTATGCTAGCAGGAGTAAAGAGTGAAAAGTGGTTTGGATGTTTTAGAGAATTAGATTTTTAACAGTTTGACCTCAGGACGTGATACTGTTTTACCACCATGTCACCTTACTATTTCCATATCAGATTGCTTTGATATAAAATGCAATATTTTTTTTTTAAACTGCATTGTACTAGGTTAATGTACTGCAGAACAGCAGAACATAATGAATGTAATCCTTAACACACAATGTAGTTTTTTATTTTGCCAGCAGTCATTAAAGCCAGGGGTGTAGCTAGGATTTTCAAATTTGTACTCACAGCTCTCAAACTGCCAAACCCCCCCCCCCCCCCCCCAGCCAAGCTACGGCCATTCTCGTAATTCACTGTTCGCTCTTTAGTGTCGAGGAAGAGGCATTCTCTGTAATGCCTCTTCAGTAATATAATATAGATTCACTCAAACTCGGTTCCTTGAATAGAAATGAGCAGTCAGTTCTTTGAAAAATGCAGCATGGTAGTTTGGGTAGAGGATACAACTTCAGTTCTTACTTCTCACCATAGCTCACAATTGTTAGAAAAACAAATCTGAACAACATTCAGAAATGGTGGTGGTTAGGGACTTTAGGCTCTTCTTACCCTGAAGCAAAGGTACAGGGTTTGAGCCTGAACACCTATACACAGCAGGTGTATTATGTGGGGGCATTTACACACATACACACAAAATCTGTCCACGATCACCACAATGATACTCCATTTGCGATTGCCTTCCACTCACTACAACCTCACATTTCCTGCTCACAGTGATAATCCATTTGCGATTGTCTTTCATTACTGCATATTTCCCGCTCGCAGCCAGCCATATATGACATGAGCACAATACTGGCTGGTATGTTCCTTAAAGGAGCCAACACTCTTTAAAAAAGAAAAAATATGTACTTTTTTTTTTTAAAAAAAGCTACCCCCCTCTTCTAAAGAAGTTGTACTGAAATCAGTACAGTGCGTATGCCTCCAGACGTCCCTGATTAAAGCACACTGGATTATGTAATCATGTCTGACCAGTTGATGTGCTAGTTTCAGCTCTTCTGTTAGACTGCATACAGAAATTATGAATGGCACAATTAATTAACATTCAAACACTGCATTAATATTCACAGCAGCATGTTGCTTCAGTGGTAAAGATCTCTGCCACACTGGCCTGTGGTTCAGTTCTGATCTTCAGCCACTGTCTGTGTAGTGCTTTCATGTTGTTCCCATGGCACTGTAAATTGCTTGGGATTAATCCATTTTCTTCTCACCTCTCAAAAACATGCTGACTGACTAGCTACTGTAATGTCTCTCTCTCTCTCTCTATGTATATACATATTGCATTTACCCTTGCTCTTGTGGCCTAGATTGTGTCTGAAAAGAGCCCACGATGACCAGTATACTATCAAAATGAATAAATACATTTAAATATTTTAAAATTTTAAATTCCTTGCATGTAATTTCAAGATGAGATTGGGAGATGTGGTGAATGGGCTGGGTTTGAGTACATGGGCACTGTCGCTCAGGGTATACAGCTCAATTAATAAAAAAGTAACCACATATTCAGTGTACTGCATTATAGAAAAAAGTGCAAATATATAATGTAAGCATTTCTCCAACTGTCTCTTCCTTTCTTGTACTGTGTTAATATTATGTTTGTGGTTACTTTTCTATAGAGACACTCTGGATCTGGACATCATTGCATTTAATGTCACTAATATGTTTTGCTTTTCTTTTCTGATTACATGCACTCTTATGGCAATGATATACAATATTCCACTAATACAGCCACTTAACTTCCAGAGTGTTGGATTCATGGAGCTATGTTTCACAGCTTACAGCAGCCTGCACTACAATACTGAAATTTGCTGTGGACTTCATCAAGTTATGCTGACTGCTGCTCCTGATGTAAGTACATTTTAATATAGCAGGCAGTATGGTAGTCTTTCCTATGTGCTCTAACCAGCCATATTGACACTAGAACATATAAAAAGCTGTACTTGAATCAGTACACACAAGCATAGCACTTCTGTCAGTTTTAATGTTCAGTAATGCAGATTTCTTGAGTCCCCTACCCTGCACCTAAATAATATTATGCATTGTATATTGGGTGCCTAGAGAGGAGTTGTGGTATTGTATGAGGAAGTTGGGAGTGGCAAAGGAGTATGTAAGAGTGGTATAGGATATGTATGAGAGTAGGTCTACGGTAGGAGTGACAGATACGTTTAAAGTGGAGGTGGGATTACATCAAGGATCAGCTCTGAGCCCTTTCTTATTTACAATGGTGATGGACAAGTTGACAGACGAGATCAGACAGGAGTCCCTGTGGACAATGATGTTTGCAGATGACATTGTGATCTGTAGTGAGAGTAGGGAACAGGTTGAGGAGACCCTGGAGAGGTGGAGATATGCTCTAGAGGGGAGAGAAATGAAGGTCAGCAGGACTAAGACAGAATCTATGTGTGTGAATGAGAGGGAGGATAGAGGAATGGTGAGGATGCAAGGAGTAGAGGTGGCGAAGGTGGATGAGTTTAAATACTTGGGATCAATAGTTCAGAGTAATGGCAAGAGTGGAAGAGAGGTGAAGAAGAGAGTGCAGACAGGGTGGAGTGGGTGGAGAAGAGTGTCAGGAGTGATTTGTGACAGACGAGTACCAGTAAGAGTGAAAGGGAAGGTCTACAAGAGGGTAGTGAGACCAGCTATGTGGGTTGCAGACAGTGGCATTGACAAAAATACAAGAGTCAGAGCTGGACATGACAGGGTTAAATATGTTAAGATTTGCACTGGGTGTGACGAGGGTCTATAGGATTAGGAATAAGTATATTAGAGGGTCAGCCCTGGTTGGGTGGTTTAGGGACAGAGAGGCAAGATTACATTGGTTTGGACATCTGCTGAGGAGGGATGATGGGTATATTGGGAAAAGGATGCTAAGGATGGAGCTGCCAGGTAACAGGAAAAGAGGAAGGCCTAAGATAAGGTTTATGGATGTGGTGAGAGAGGACATGCAGGTGGTTGGCCTGACAGAGCAAGATGCAGAGGACAGGAAGAAATGGAAATGGATGATCCGCTGTGGCGAACCCTAATGGGAGCAGCCGAAAGAAAAAGAAGAATTATGTCAGGATTCCTCCTTTCACCATGTGACCTGTATGATGCAAATTTGCTATGTATGGAGTTTCTCTTTTCTTTTACTATATATATATATATATATATATATATATATATATATATATATATATATATACACACACACACACACACACACACACACACACACACAGAGAGAGACAGAGACAGAGCGGGGGGGGGAGAGCGAGGATAGTAATGGGACATTCGATATTTTCTCTTTCTCTTTTACCTCACCTAGAGCTAGTCACTGCCTACAGCATTGTGCACCTTTACCTTTGTAATAATGCAGTATCCCCTCCTCTCTAGTTCTTCTTATGAAATTCTATTAGCACTATGCTAACTCACTGTGGTATGCACTTTATGGTGTTAACAATAGGGTGATACACAGAAATACTGCTTTTGCAGTTCTCTAGTATGCAGTCTGCATAGCTTTGAGACATCACAACACAGCATGATTCTTCTAACCTGGAAATTTGCAACTCATGTTTCAGTGCTGAGGTGTGTGTGTGTGTGTGTGTGTGTGTGTGTGTGTGTGTGTGTGTGTGTGTGTGTGTGTGTGTGTGTGTGTGTGTGTGCTTGCGTGCGTGCGTGCGTGTGGGTGTGGGTGTGTGCCGAGTTTAAGGAAGCATCCAGGGGTGTTGGTGCTCCTTTATAGTGTAGTAAAATACAAACATATTCCATAGCTGTATCAGAGTAGCAGGCAATTAAAATTTCAGTCATCTACCTGGTATTATTAACCTGTGCACATCACCTTTTCACATATTTAATTTGTATTGGATCTCAACTTGAGCAGCTATTCCAGCCATTCTGCACCCTGATTTCTTATTTTACTTACACAAACTTCTCGTATGTCTCCAAAAGTGTCAGCCGGCAAAAAACAATCAAAGCTTCAGCTCAATGGAACATCTCTAAAAAGAGTTTTTTCCCCCTGGGTGTCCCTACTTCAGAATGGGAGAGACTAAATGACATCAGGTTTTGCATGTACGGCAGGGTATGGAGTTAAGGTAAAGAAGCTGATAGAGAAAAATTTACAGCTGTAGGGCAAACATGTTAACTTGCCAATAAGGACTGTATGCATATATTTGTAGGTTTTGCCTCAAACAATGACATTTTTATAACATCAATAAATATAAAAGTTCATGTCTTTCTTACCTAATTGCTTTCATGTCAATACTCAGAGAATATATCAGCTATATAAAACTGTCTTATGCATTTTGATTTGAAAATATTGCATGACAGTAATTTATATTACATGTATAAATGCAGTTACTAAGACAGCAACACAGTGTTTGTTCTATAAAGTGGGAAAGCTTCAAAGCAACTATCACAGATACTTAGATATGCCTAGTAGAGGTTTATGAAATGTACAATAAAATAAGGACCATACAGCAAGAAAGTAAATTATTTTTAAGTTCATATATACATAATGAGGGAAACATAATGGCGCAGCATGATGCCCCAGAGATCATCCATGCGCAACTATCCGCAGGCAAAACCACATTTCAAGTCATAGCCTGTTATAGATCGCCCACCATGTCCCAAGTTGCTCACTCAGCATTCCTTGAGGCATTGGAAAATATAAAGGTCCTACCCAACACCATAATTTTGGGTGATTTAAACTACCCTGGTATAGACTGGGCAAACTACCAAAGTTCTAACTCCTATGCCCAGCGGTTCATAGAATTTATAAATTCAAATGCCCTTGAACAACTGGTATGTTCTCCCACTAGAGGGGACAACATATTGGATTTAGTCATCACAAATATGGGTGCCCACTGTACCACACCTGTTATCACTCCCTCACTGGTCAGATCAGACCACAAACTGATAATCCTAGACATCCTCACCCCTCCACCTTCCCCAGTCAAAGAAACCATTGTAAAAAACCTTTCCAAAGCAAACTTCAAACTACTTGCTTCTGAAGTGGAACGCTTCACTATTCCCTTGCAGAAGGATAATGATATCTGGGATGCAGAATCCTACACCAAGGCACTCTATATGCATCTTCAGGATTGCATGGACCGGGCTATCCCAAATAAAACTCAAGCAAGAAGAAACCAGTCTGGTGGACCCCGGCCATAAGCAAACTATACAATAAAAGGAGGAGACTTATATAAAAAATGCCAAATCTCAAGTAGAAAAATCTTCCCTGATCAGCTTTAGTAAGAAATTGAGGGCCCTCATCAAGTCAACTAAAGCCAATTTCGAAAAGAAAGTTGCCATGGATAACCATAAGGCCTTCTATGGTTACGTCAAAAACCTAAATGGCAATGCTCAGGTCTGTTCTGAGCTAGTATAAAATGAAACAAAATACACTGACCCCACTGACATTGCCAACATCTTGACTGACAGGTTCAGTGCAAATCCCCCCCCCCCTTACCACCTACAGGGCCTATTACTATTCCAGGGGATTGTGTAACTCCAATTATTACTGATACATTGGTTAATAAGGCTCGATCTAAAGCTAAAAACACTGCCTCCATGGGACCAGATGGTGTCCCGGGCTGTGTCATACACGAGCTCCAAAATGGATTAACCCCGCATCTGTATACCCTATTCAGTCTTAGCCTCTCGACAGGATATGTGCCCATAGAATGGCACACAGCAATGGTGGTGCTGCTGCACAAGGGTGGGCCCACAACTGACCCTGGGAACTACTGACCAATAAGCCTGACCAGTCTGATCTGTAAGGCAATGGAGCGAATCATTATGGAACTCATAAATGGAGAGATTGGGAACCTCCAAACACTTGACCCCACACAGTTCAGCTTCGTCAAGGGCAGATCATGCCTCCTGAACCTGGTGGACTTCTTTGAGACAGTCACTCAGGCTATAGATAAGGGAAAGGAGGTACACACGGCTTAGCTTGACCTTGCTAAAGCATTTGACACCATTCCCCATTCGGGTATTATTGATAAACTCACCAACCTGGGCATAAACCCTTACGTCATAAGATGGATCGTAAACTGGCTCTCAGACAGATCCCACAAAGTAAGAGTAGCGGGATCTATGTCCGAATCCAGAACAGTAATGAGCGGTGTGCCTCAGGGCTCTGTCCTGGGGCCCCTCCTGTTTGGCATATACTTCTCTGAAGTACAGGCAAACACTGAAGGGCTGTGGCTGACCAAGTTTGCGGACGATTGCAAACTGGGTGCTATAATAGAGTCTCCGGCCGACATAGATATCCTCCAGAAGGGCCTTAATGAGACTGATGCATGGTGTCAAAGCCATAGTCTCAAGCTAAATACTAAAAAATGCATAGTAATCCCTTTTGGAAAAAACAGAGTACCAGCGAACTACCACATAGGAGGTAACCCCCTGAAATCTGAAGTAGTAATAAGGGATCTAGGGACCCAAGTAGATAGTCAGCTTTCCTTTGATAACCATGTTGCCAAGGGGGTTATAAAATCCTTTTATGTGACCCATCTGACAAAAGGGTTTGCATCAAGATCTAAGGATGTAATGCTGCCCCTCTACTCTTCCCTCATCAGACCCATTATTGAGTACAATGCACCAATTGGTATGTACCTGGCTAGGCATCTCCAGCAGCTGGAGAGACCACAGAGGTACCTCACTAAGAGGATTACTGGCCTCAAACAGTTGCCCTATGCAGCATGATTGAAAAAACTAAGGCTTTTCTCTGTCGCATACCACCTTCTCAGAGGCGATCTGTGTCTAACATATAGAGCCATGTCCAACCCAGAACTGTTGAACATGCTCCAGCTTAGCAAAACCAAATCCACTCGAGCTAAACGCTCTAGGGATATAAATCTCAGCACAACAATGAATAGAACATGCTGGAGGGATAGATTCCCTTTGCATAGACTTCCTTTGCTATGGAACAAGGTCCCTATCTACATAAGACAGAGCCCCTCACTATCACTTTTCAAGAGGAACCTTGATGAGTGGATGGGTAACAGAAAGTTCACACCAGGGATCATACCAACAGCTCTACTAGATAGGGGCCAAGGGTACTAGCTGCTAGATCAAGGGCCTAGGGATCTAACCAAAGGGGCGGTGAATACTGCACAACGTGGCTGGGCTAATATATGCCTTCGGGCAGATAGCCCAGTACCTACCTATGAACCTATGGACCTAAATAATGACATTATTCCTAAAGTGATATGTTAGGGTTTCAGAATTGACGCAAAGCCCTGTCACGTTACTCAGTATCCTACAGACTGCTAAGAGGTGACCTGTCTCTGGCATACAAGGCATCCACTGACCCAGTACTGATGGATTTACTGCACATCAGCATGTCAAATGGCATCAGAAATACCTGATGTAGTAATATAATCCTGTTCTGCAACATCAACAGAATGGTTAAGAGGGAGAGGTATATTTTGCATGGGATACTACTGCTGTGGAACAGACTCCACGTTTCCATAAAACAATGTTCATCCCTGTCCATTTTCAAGTGCAACTTAAATTATATGTACCATTAATGGACAGACATAGCTCCTAAATGCTTTATCCCATGTATAGATCCTCAAATTTTCTATGACATGATCCACATTATTCTCATTAGGGGTAATATACATTTATCAGCCATGGGATGTGTAAGGCCAATTTATGACCAAATGGGATAGGTTATTCTGAGGTCAAAAAAGGGAAATTAGCTAGGCTTAAAATGGCCCAGAAGGACAGCTAGCCTAGTATTTGCCTATTAACCGATATGAGAAAAGTGATTTAGAGACATAAAACTGTCACAGGAAGCATAGCTTATTAACAGCTGATTAGCATGGAACACAGTGCAGTTAGAAGTAACCTCTGCAGTATTATCACCACCAGCCCATGCAGCAAAGATGTAAAGGCAGATACACACACACACACACACACACACACACACACACACACACACACACAGTATTACATTTCTTATTGTTGTGCTTCTACCACTCCCACTCCTGCCATAGACATTCATAGGTGTATGTACACCATGAAAAGATGGTGTACATTTCTATTGCTACACTCTCCAAATACCAGGGTAGAGTTTGTTTTTGAATTGCTCTGCTGTGCTATTCTTATCACAGTGAAAGGCCAAAGGGAGCACATATGGTTAATGCCCCTAGACTGCTGCATTTCCATGTGTTTTTCTCCAATGAGATTGCTGTGGTGCTATATGCTGGAGCCCCTCTTACCTCTTCTGTATGCCACAGCTCTCTTATCTCTGCTATATACCACAGCTCTCTTACCTCTGCTGTATGCCACAGCTCTCTTACCTCTGCAGAGCTGCTGCAGTCTTGAATCATTCCTTCATAATGCATTGTGCTATTCAGCTAGAAACTGAATTCTTTAGTGCATTATGCATTTCTGAATGCTTCCCAGTATGTAAAACCTAGCAAGTCCAATACAAGACATTGTTTTCAACATATATTAAAAGGAACTAAGGACTTTGGAGTTATAATGTGACCCAGTCAAACAAGAAATCGTGCATCATGAAGGAAGAATGATGAAATCAGGATTACACAGGCTGCAGGATAACAATTTACTTGTTAAGAATGACTGTGTTCATTTAAAGGATGCCAGGTGGACACAAGATGTCCATATAATACAGGATTAATTGAAACAATATGGTAATAATGCAAACAACAATAAAAGTGTATCTTTTTTCATTGATCATAACCTGATAGACTTTGAACAGGTGATTTTGCTATGTTGGTTAATGCTATTGGATAAACTAGCTAGTACAAAAAAAGAACAACTGACTAATCTAAAATAGACAATAAAAAAATGGATCTAAACACAAGAAATAATAAACTCACTTATTTTAATACAAATACAAATAGCAGCGCTTTCAGAAAAAAAAGCAATTTAAAAGTCACAACAGATACAGGCAGTCAGTAGCAACATTCACTTCAGTTTCATTTGCTTTTGTTTTAATACAGGTTTTAAACTAACATCAGTAATTTAATCCAGGTGCATAGTCAGCCTGCAGTTTTAAAATCCACCTGTATTCTACTAGTTCAGTGGCACATGGAATGTACCATTGTCATTAATACACTTAGCAAAGGAATTAGCAAGTATATTCTTTGTAATTTCTGAAAGATGTTCACAAATTTTCATAGAGTTTCATAGTTTATGACTAGGCTAACCATGAATCAAACACTGCACCTTGTTTCTGTAATATAAACAACTTAACCATTATGCCAACCTCTCAACCTATTAGGTTTATTATATAGAAACTAGTGCATGTCATGCACACAGCTGAATAAACCAAATTTTCTGTGTTACAAGTAGAAAAGCAATCAAATTCATCAATATGATTTGGTCAGGGATGTCCAAAAGTAACAGAAGGATCAATTTTACAAAAAAATGCATTTATAGCATGGAATAGTACCGTTTCTTTTAATTCTACTGAATTATAGCATGGAACAGTACCATTTCTTTTAATTCTACTGGATTATAGCATAGAACAGTACTGTTTCTTTTAATTCTACTGGATTATAGCATAGAACAGTACCGTTTCTTTTAATTCTACTGGATTATAGCATAGAACAGTACCGTTTCTTTTAATTCTACTGGATTATAGCATGGAACAGTACCGTTTCTTTTAATTCTACTGGATTATAGCATGGAACAGTACCGTTTCTTTTAACTCTACTGGATTATAGCATTGAACAGTACCATTTCTTTTAATTCTACTGGATTATAGCATGGAACAGTACAGTTTCTTTTAATTCTACTGGATTATAGCATGGAACAGTACCGTTTCTTTTAACTCTACTGGTTTATAGCATGGAACAGTACCATTTCTTTTAATTCTACTGGATTATAGCATGGAACAGTACAGATTCTTTTAATTCTACTGGATTGGTCCTTTTTTCATGGACTTCCTTATACCATATTTTCTGTTTCAGGTTAGGGCATTTCTTAAAAGTAAAACTAGGAGCTGCACCTATAATATCAGTAACACCACTAGTATTAACACTGTATTTCATGATGTACCTAAACTTGGAGTTATTATTATGATTTTGGTTAGTCTGTGGATGTTCTGATGAAAAATATGGCCTGGCTCTACCATCTCTTTCATTAGTTACACAGTTAGATGCTTCATTCAAAAAGCCTTCATCATAGCCTCCTATCTGAAATTCCTGTCTTAACATATCCAACTGCTGGTTACATAATGTTGCATCTATAGTCAGTCTACTCACTCTCATATATTGGCTTTTAACTATCCCTTTAAAAACATGACCAGGATACGTGCAGTAACTATGGAGAAATCTGCTAGCCTGATCTTCTTTCCTATAGATATTCATTGATATCAGCCCATCAGTATTTTAAGTGCTATATCCAAAAAACAAGTCTCTGTTCTAAAATATTTCAACTTAAATCTCAGAAAATGTGTAGTAGTTTACACAAATCAAACATATTCCTGTAGTTCAATTTCATCACCCTTCCAAACCAAAAAAATATTGTCAACAAAGCGTTTATTAAATAGAATTTTATCAGTATAGTTGATTGTTGAGCTAAATACATGCATACTTCCCCATTCATATAGGGCTATGTTAACAAAAGTATTTGCTATTGGGGGCACCTATAGCAATATTCGATACTTGATGGTACAGCTGCTCTCCAAATAGAAAAACATTACTTGTTAGTACATCTGAGAGAGCACAAATAATTTCTATTTTCCCATTTGCAAACACTGTGTTCTTACATAAATATTCGCTTACAGCCCATATGCCACATTTATTAGGTATTAAAGTAAACAATGAGTTGGCATCCGTTGTTACAAAAATAAACTGGGCAGTCTCATTCACAGAATGCCTCTGATAAAGTTGTTTTAAAAAAGTCATTAGTATCACAAATATATTTTTTAACAAGGATTTTAATTGTTCTTCTGAAAAATTGAAATTAACTGATTTACTCATGCCCTCTGAGACACAGTAGATCACTTTAGGGGGTGCAATCGATCTTTATGTATGTTAGGTAACCCATATAGAATGGGAAGCCCAGGATTAACAACATATAAGAAGCTGAACAGTTCACATGCAATATCAACTTGTACCTGAAGCTCATAAATAACATCATTAACCCTACATATTATAATTGCTCCTATTTAATAAATGGAAAATACTTGGATCACTTAAAAATGCTTGCATAGACTGATTATATTTGTCACTATCCATTATAAATATGGCACCCCCTTTGTCTGCCTGTTTATTCACAATACTAGTATTACTTTGCAGTCACTTTAAATAATCAAATTCTTATTTTGACAAATTATATCTCTCTCTATGCTTTGAATCATTAAAAAGCTCATATAACTACTTCTCATGAGTATTATAGAATGCTGTAATTACAGGATAGCCAACAGGAACAAAGGTGCTAGAACATTTGCATACCTGTTTAGTAGTGACAGAACTTTGAAACATTAATTTAAGATTTAAGTTTCTTGCAAACAGCTTAAGATCAGTAATAGCCTCCACAATAGAGTCGTTAGTTATTGGTATAAACTGCAAGCCTCTTCTTAGCAAGGAAATATCAATAACTGAAAGTATGCTGCTAGATAAATTAACAATGTCAAAATAGCTCTTCACTTTCGACCTGCTGCAAGTCTGCAGACTGATCTCATATGGATGTTTCCTCTTCCTCTTTGATTTCCATTTCATCCCCCTTGAAAGGTCTCTTGTTCATAGTTCCACTCTCTCCAGGCAATTCAACTTAATGGATGTCAGAACCTGATGAAAATACTCCTCATGAGAAACTGCATTATTGGTTGTGGATAGTACTGCAGATGTATTAACATTATTACAATTAGTGATGGTATGTGCAGCTAAGTCCCCTTGTAGTGAGGCATTTTGTACACCATCATCATGTGCAGTATTTACATTCAAAACATTTTTATTTACCAGTGGACTAGATGTACCACCTCTCAATGCAGAGGCAGTCATTTCATAAAGGAATGTCATCTAGTTTATGTACAGAGTTGTCTCTGGTTTGACACTAGTTTGTCTCTTTTACATATGAGGATTTATTGGTGGAATGCATACGTATTTTCTTGTTTGGTAATTTGCATTTTTATTTTTTATTTTAACTAAGCCGTGGTGGTGCAGCAGTAGCGTTGTCGTCTCACAGCTAGAGGTTCTGCCAATCGATTCTCGGCTGGAGTGCCTTCTGTGTGGAGTCTGCATGTCCTCCCCGCAGTCGAGTGGCATTCGAAAGACATGTGTGAATGGGCATGCCTTCGTTGAAGGTTGGGCGTCGGGCTGGCAACTCGGCACCATTAAAAAAAAAAACCTACTGCCAGTCATTAGCAGACCGGAGTTCCGCTGAGGCGACCCCTAACTGGGAAAAGCTGAAAAGACAAACAACAACATTTTTTAATTTTAACTAGTTTGGTAAAGGGCTTAAAGATGAGCATGTAAATATTGTATTGTTATTTCAGTATATATATTTTATTGCCCATTGTGCTTCAAGTAATTGAGTTATTTAATTAATTACTGATGTAATTATTTAGCTGATTGTTATTTGTGTGCTATAAAAACTTGGGTGAGATGTTGGGTATTTGTTCTAATGAAGTTGACCATTTAGTGAACGAAAGCACTAAATAAATTGTGTATTTTACTGTATGGCAGTCCATTTTATTGGCAGGCAATGGTACTTAAGTTATTTTGGTTTGCTTTTATTTGTATCGTTCCACAGTGTTTATTTTTTAAGTTTTCATGCACAGAATTACCAGTGCTTGCCTTCAACAGCCTAATTTTCTTAGGCCAAGAAAAAATATTTCCCTTCCTAAAGTCATTGATATCCCTAGTTAACTTTCACTTTTTCATTTGTTCAAGTAGGTTCTCATAGATGTTAAACATTCCAACATATCATTATACCAGTGTAAAATAATCTTTATAATGAGATGTGTTTAAAATGCCATTTCCCAGTGCTAACATCTCCTTTTGCAGTTCTTTTTCAATATCTAGAAAAAAGTCATTCATAAGGATCCTGTATTTAGTGCTGAGTTTAAGATATAATTGCTGCCATTTTTAAGCAACACCAGGTAGATGTTACCATGAGTTGGCATTTTTAATATACATAAATCTTGTGGAACAATCCCTAGTTCAAGGTGTACTTGAAAACTTAAACACCGGCATTGCAGATGTTTAAAATTTTGCACTTTTTTAATCTGCTGCAGGATTGTATTTTCCTGTCCACCAGGCATAGATTCAGCAGCTGGTGCAAAGCCAGTCATATTGCAAATGGCAAACTCTTTAGCAGAAACAATTTTTTTATAGAGATAGTATTTCTTAGATTCTAGGTCTTACCTTGGATTTTATAAGGCACAGTTAGCACAGTAACTATTAAGTTTGTAATATTTTCTAAACAGTTTACAATATCTCAGCAACCACTCAATTTACACACTTACGATCAGCAGCATTTTGTTCATCCAGCTGAAAGCGTTCATACAAGGCTAAGCAATTCTGTCTGCACCACCTGGTTGTCAAGATATTTAGAAAAACACTAAATGTATGACACTAAGTAAATATGAAGAAAAATGTATATCTCTTCACCTGCACTAGAAAGAATTCAAATATCAATATACTTGTGTTTGCCATTGTGTAAGCGTTAACATGAAATGTTTTAATACTCTGCATGTAGCATGGTTTTGGAATTCTTAAGGCAAATATGAACAAGCAATATTTGACACCTACAGGTGTTAGTAGGATGTAACTGCAGAAACACCTGGAGGCATCACTCGGCTGTAATGGGTAACTTACAAGAAACTAAAGCTATCTCTTCTACATAACCAGCCATGATACTCATAGTAAGTTATCATACTGCTTCTAGATGAAAATAGAGGGCTACGTTAGTCCATCTTCTCTAAGCAAGGTGCACTAGCAGTCTAGTCAAAACCTTTAAGGGTCTTACAGAAAAAGACATATTGGATGCCAATGAATTTAGGATGGAAAAGGGTGGAACAGACAGACACAACTGTAGATCTCAGGAAATGTTTCTTAACTTTTTTGTTACATGTGCATTGCTGTGTTGGGATTCAAAAACTGTCCAATAATATTTCAGAAGAAACATTTCTATGTTAAGGAGCAAAGTGGTGTGTAAGCCTCGATTGACCAGTAACCACTAAAGCCTACTATGATGCTATGTTGCATTTGCATTGCTGAATAACAATGTTTAGTTTGCTGGTATTATTTCATTTGTGTAAATATCTGAATGAAGCTGACAAGGGAGCCTGCTTGTTTTGAAAATGAAAAAGATCTTAATGTCCTTTGCTGAGTGGTCTCGACACTCACTCACTCTTTTTCTTCACCCAGATTAAAAACAAGCTCATACATATTCTTCCTCTTTTCTTGTCTTTCCTCACCACTTCATTCCTCTACATGCCTGTCATCTTCTTTCTTTCCTGTTTTTTTTTTTCATTTTTTTTTCTTTTTAAATAATAACTCTCCCACTCCATCCATCTCCACATTATCTTACTGACAAACCCATCTGTTGTTATGTTAACGTCAACAGTAGTTCAGTCCTTCAGTGCAGATTGTTTGAACTGTTGTTTCATTGCTGTTTTAGCCAATTATATACCATCATTTTACTTGTTATCACCTTGTTGCATTGCATTGCCTTCTCAGTAGCGCCTACCACTACACATGTTTGTAGTCTTTGGAGAGTATTCTTAATTTCCAAGGCAAAATACATGTTTGTTAGCTGACATATACTCGTATGCCTTCTGCAGCGTGCTGTTGTGAATTCATAAGAAATCATATGATTTGGATAAGCCCCACTTTGCTTAAGAATCAGTCCATAAGTACTTCTTCATTTGGAACTTAGCAAGTATTGGGGATACAATGCTTACCTTTATCCTTAACATGTACTGGATGCATTGTTTTATTACTTTTAGTTGTATGCAAGCTCTGCCTTAATTCAGAATACACATCTAAATTTAAAACACAAATTCTAGCTTTGTAAGTGTATGTTTACTTGCTACTGATTTATAGTCTGTAATAGTGCATGCCAATACTTTTAGGATTCCTGAAACAAAATTTTTAGCCTCATCTTTGTGAATACAAAATGCAAGGTCAACATGATACCTCTGATTGGAAAAGTCTTTCTCTGTCTCTCCCTTTCTCCCTCCTGATAATGTATCTTACATGTAAATTTCTTAGCATGTATTTTTTTTATTTTTACAGCATTAGTGATAGAAATGTTTAAAAATAAAAGTGGCATTGAAATTGTGATTCAAAAATTTTAAGGGATGGAAGGGGAGTTTTTGTTTCTTGTGGAATATTACAAAATATAATTTTCTGCAGATGACAGGTGATGAATGCATATAGTTCGTAAGATGACAGTTAGATGGGCTTAGGATGGATAAATGTTGTTGATGATATGGTGATGACCATTCATTCATACAATGAACTATACCATAGGAATAATAAAGCAGTGAAAAAGTCACAAATGAACCACCGTGGACATCCAAAAGATTCTTAAAATCCACTCAGATCTGAGGAATGGAAACCCAAAAGCGCTTATCCATCCTGAATGGTGCACCTTTTTGTGTCTTTACATATTTTTCCACAAGGATTTTGCTAAAACATTTCCTTTTTATTGAGGGTTCATTTTAATAAAGGATTTTAAGAGTCTTTTGGATGTCCATGGTGGTTCGTTTGTGACTTTTTCACTGCATTGCCCTTTTTTTCTCGGAACACCTTCAGCTGCTTACAGGTTTGTTTTGGATTGTTCTATAGAAATAATAATGGTAACTAAGTATGACATTTGAAATCTAAGTGACGGGGTAAAGGATCTTGGGCAGAAGGACAATAGGAGAGGATTGCATTCCACTTCCTAAAATCCCCGATGGCTTTGCAGACCAGAGTCTCATAGTCAGGTGCTAATTTCCCAGTCAGCTAACATGTTGCTAGGTGAATGGCTATTCAAATTCAAGAAAGGAGGAACCATGTTAAGCACAATATTCATGGGATGTGAGTGAGAGTTTTGGGATAAGCAGCAAGTTCTAGAAATCGGGCGAGAGCACCACAGTATGGCTATGGAGTACCTATCCCATAAATGCTACTGGACATGCATGAACAAAAGTGCAGGGCTAATACAAAAATCCCTCTGATTGGCGCCAAGATAATGGCCCTGCCTGAATAGGCTGTACTGTGTGAGCACTGTGGCTGGAGGAGACTAGTAACAAAATTGTGACTTAAATAAATGATGCTTACCAAAACTTTATAAAACAAATTAGTGTTACATAACCAACAAAAGATTTTCAAAAGTATAAAATAACACACACACACACACACACACACACACACACACACACACACACACACACACACACACACACTTACACACAGACACAAACACAAGATATTTCTGTATGACCAAAACCCCTTATACACACCCATATATGTACACTAGTGCAGTGGGACACCCCATGAAACAGCTTCCCTACAGCTGATGGACACATTTAATATTGCTGTAACTGATTGATCACAACTAAATGAGTTGCAATTCTTCATTTGTTTATGTCATGTAAGTTCAGTGTCTCTTTTGTTTCTATTACAGTGCAGGCAGTGATTCACTCTTTTTTTAAAGATTTTGATGTTGCCATGAGATGTTTTATATATAAGGAAGGGGGGGGTTGGGGATTTTATATGGGGTAGTATGCCCTCCTAGAAAAGGGCTTTTTTAATGACTGGCTGTGGTCACCAGTTGAAGCTTCAGCCAGTAGGTACCCAGGGATATGTAGTAGAACTCCTAACACCACTTCTTGGTAAGATTGGTATACCCCTATTGAAACAGATTTGGGTTAATGCATTATGGCCCAACAAATACAGCCTCACATGCACATGTGAAACTGTGCCAACACAGACACACACACACACACACACACACACACACACACACACACACACACACACACACACACACACACACAACACACACAGATATACACACAAAACACACACACACAAAGACACACATGCAAGTGCATGTGCATGCACACACACAGGATATCATCTTAAGACAGAATTATTTAACACATTAGATTTATTAACCAAAAGCATATATACTAATACATATGAAAAATGGAAAATCTTACAGGGAAGTAAAGAATATATGTCATTAAGAGAAAATAGATTTAAACTGACATTATTTCTGAAATGCAAATATGAAAACAGAAAAGTAACTTCATGGCCAAGTGGTATGAGAAGACTACAGATGTGTATGCTTTTTTTTTACCTACCTGGACATAAAGACTAACATTTAAGAACATACTGGGACCCACCAATGACCACTATCCGAATGAAAATTAATAAGAATTATGTGTTATTCTATATTGAATCAGGCTAAATGCATTGTATTACAAATGTCATAAGCACTCTGTAAATTACAAAAGGGATACTTTTCATTGAATTCTATACCTGAATGAGCACATGTATGATGTCTATGCAGCCCACTCCCCCTTGGCTTCACATGAGAATTCTGTAGGTTTGCTTCAATCATTGCCATGCTCTTTTTCTGCCTTATTGTTGATGGTGTGCAGTGGTAGTAGAGGGATGCATACATTTCTTTGGGTAGGTTCTAGTACATCATCCACCTCCCTGTTGCAGGCAGAGTACAGGAGAGAGTCCATAACCATCCAGTGAGAGAGCCTCCTGCATGGGTGGAGTTGCCCACCTGTTAAGGAGAAGAAAATACTCACTTGCCCCTTAGTATCTTTGATTCCACTTAGAGAAATGGAATGCCAGCAATACAGACATATGCCTTTCCTTTGTGCCACCTGTCCAGCCAAATTCAGACACCATCTTGTATTCCCCTGGAAGCAGTCAATTTATGTTATTAATAGATAATATGGTCTAATTATGCATTTAGACACTGCATGCACAAGGTATCTGAAGGATATAAATTCAATGTAACCGAGCCTGAACATTGTTTCTGTGAAGCTGGAGTAAATAGCCCTGATTCTGTTGCTATATTTATGGCATATACCTATGTGCTGTTTTAAACTAATCTTCTTATTTCGGCTTTTCCTGGTTAGGGGTCACCACAGCGGATCACTGTCCGCTCATGATTGGCAGTGGAGTTTTACAGTGTTGAGTTGCCAGCCAGGCGCTCAACCTTCCACAGAGGGCACACACATGCACACACTAGGGCCAATTTAGTGTGTCCAATCCACCTACTGCATGTCTTTGGGATGTGGGAGAAAACCGGAGTGCCTGGAGGAAACCCACGCGACCACAGGGAGGACATGCAGACTCTGCACAGAAGGCACCCCAGCCGAGGATCGAACCGGAGAACCTCTTGCTGTGAGGCGGCAACACTAACCGCTGCACCACCATGGCTGCCGTGCTATTTTAAACTAATAATGCCATTTTTTTTCCAGTACCCTAATGTTTTGATTCAATGTCACCGAACTGGGAAGAGAGATGAAAACACTGGACTTTCCTTTTTTCACTTCATTTCCCAATTCATTGGTACAAGTTCAAAAGCGTCATACTTATGAAAAAAGAGAATATAAGCAGCTCAATAACAAAGTGGAGGAATATATATATATTTTTTCATACTGCAAGGCAGAAACTTAGTGTTTTAATCTGGTGTACTACTGGAAAAATAATAATAAAAGCTAACAAAAAACAATGTGAAAAAAGGGTGAGAATGTGAATGTGCAGATACTTTATTAATGCAAAATATTTTATATAATTCTCTGAAAAGATAATGTACCTGTACAACAATTGAGGAAGACTGCCTAAACTATGTAACATCAGACTATCACATGACAAAGATGAATATGTTATGATTAGGGACAAACAAAGTACTGCAGAGGGTTCAATATTCTGCTGTCTACCTACTGGACAAAAATGCCATTACTTGCACAGATATTCAATTTACATTGGCAGACAGATAAAATATATGAAAAAAGAGATATTGTGTAGGATTTATTCCAACATAAAAAAATCTAATGTAATAAAAATGCATCCCTCTTTTCAGTATAATTCACTATAACACTTTTAGTGGATGTGAAGGCACAAATGAAGAGAAAGTAAATACAGTTGCCAGACAAAATTTGATCTCCAGATGCCACATATGACAAACACACATGACATCAATAGGACTGAAAGGTAAATGGATGCAGAGATAAAGTTTTCAGTCTTTCACTGTACCAAATTTGTGGCCTCCCCAGATCTTTACATTAAAGAATTACATATTTTTTGTTCAACCTGGAAACAGAGACTTAAGCAAAACAAGACTAATAGTGAAATATTTGCAGAATTATTAGGTTACATATACTTATATTCCTGAAAATGTGAAACACCATTACATGATTAATTATAACAATATCCTTGTGATCATTAAATATAAATGAGCTTGAGACAGTATGCTAAAATCAAAGAGGAAGCTACTTAACTCTGCTTACAGGAAAAGCATTATTTCTTTTAAAACTTTACAACTACTAATATCTATCTATACATACCTATACATATCTCACATACCTCTTTGCTATGGTATTAATTGCAATGCCACCCAGACCAGTTCATTCTGATGTAATGCATTATATCATTACTAGTGCTTACATCACTATTAACAGTGTTTTCTATGCTTACTGCATCAAGTATCAATTTCTTTTGGAAAAGTGCACACAAAGAAATTACGTAAAAGGGGGTTCAACATAAGTTCATAGGTAAGTACTAGGCTGATGCCCTTGAGGGTCGATTTAAGCTTAACCAATTTCCCTCAAAGGTGAGAATCAAACTCTACAGCTTGTGTTTGTCAGGTAAGCATTTTAACCTTTATGACAACTGCCAAACTCCATTTACGACCTACTGAGCCTCACTGTAGGAAAATAAATTGTATCCACTGGGATTCATACCACAGCTTTCCAACACGTTTGCAACATAAGAACTGAAAAAATAACGATACTTTTGAATTATCCTTTTGGCCAATCAAGGATAGAAAGTCTACTAAGCAAGGGTTAAAAGAAGGCAAATGTACTGATGCTGGAAATATGTGTGTTATTAGCCTGGTATATCCTATTGGGAGTGCAGTAACATAAGAAAGAGACCAACTTTAAATGGAAGAAAATGTATCAGCACAGTTGAGGCAATAGAGAGCATAATGTATAAAAATGGAAAGTAGTAAGTACCAGTAACCACATTATAGGCAAAGGGCTAATTATTTTTGCAGCCTTGACAGAGGAGCAATGTGCGAGTGTTTCAGTGGCAACAGAAATACAAGTCATCTGATGAATGAAAGGAAGCATAGCAGGATATGTGATGTATAGAATGGACACAGCTTCCATTTTTCATAGAACTGTCCAGACTGCATTTTGTACCAGTACTTGTGTTGGCCAGGCTTTGTTATTTTACTTATTTGACACTGATATTACTGCCTGGATTTCAATGCACAGTTTAGTTGTAG
Source organism: Protopterus annectens (assembly GCF_019279795.1). Classification (NCBI taxonomy): domain Eukaryota; kingdom Metazoa; phylum Chordata; order Ceratodontiformes; family Protopteridae; genus Protopterus; species Protopterus annectens. The sequence continues at coordinate 376,725,483 of NC_056738.1, read as the reverse complement.
AAGTTGTCCGAGTGCCTGATCATTTTGTGTTTTACTCTGCTACTGTGATTCTGCTTGAGATGCTTGTATCCCATTTTCCTAGCTAGATTTAGATCACTCCATTGAGGTAAGCAGGAGTGCTGACATCTTAACACATTGGTGACTGCATAGTTTATAGACTTGGTTTCTCTTCTTTCATGTTATACATTTCTGGTTGGAACCTGACAGCCGTACACTTATCAGTTCAGTGAATGACAATAGTGCAGATTATAATTACTAAAAACTGTTTTCAGTGATCATGCATCTAGCACTTATTCCTACCATATTGTTATAAAAATATGTCAAAATGTAAATAACCCAAGTGCTAAAAAAGGACTTAAGCAGTAAAAAGAAAAGAAAAAAACAAAGGAAAACAGGCAACAGTTCATGAAGTGATGAACCACAGTAAATTCATTATACATATTCATAGATTACATTCTGTTGACCCAAAAGCATTTAGGCTGCAAAACATGGCAAAAAAAGTATTCAGATACTGCTACAATTGGCTAGTAAGATTTATGTCTTGGATAATACACCCATCTGCATATTCCTATGTATAGTATATATGTATAGGTTCATAGGTAGGTACTAGGCTATCAGCCCAAGGGCCTAATGAAGCCTAGCCAATAAGGTTCCCTGGCTTACGCCACCCAAGAAAATTATTTTCTTGTGCCCCTGTCGAGCAGAGCCACAGAAGTGATCCCTGGGGTGTATTTTCTATTTCCCATCCACTCATCAATATTTTTCTTGAAGAGTGCTAATGAGGAACTTTGCTTGACATAAATGGGTAGCTTGTTCAAGAGTATGGGAAATCTCTGGGACAGGAATGTATCCCTCCAGCATGTCCTATTTATTGTGGGGATAAGGTTTAGATCCCTAGAGCATGTAGCTTGGAGGGATTGGGATTTCTTTAGGTGTAGCATGTCCAACAGCTCTGGGTTTGACATAGCTTTATATGTTAGGCAGAGATCACCTCGGAGTAGGCGATATGCTATAAAGTAAAGCTGGAGTTTTTTGAGACGGTCAGTGTAGGCCATTTGTTTGAGGCCAGTAATCCTCTTTGTGAGGTACTTCTGTGGCCTTTCCAGTTGTTGTAGATGTCTTGTGAGGTACATACCAAAAGGGTTGTTGTACTCTCTAATGGGCCTAATGAGTGTCGAGTAGAGGGGAACAATGACCTCTTTTTTCCTGGATGAGAACCCTTTTGTGATGAGGTGTGCCATGTAGAAGGATTTCCTGACTACTGTGGCAATGTGATTATCAAAAGAGAGACTACTGTCCACCTGGGTCCCAAGGTCTCTTATCACACATTTGGCATTAAGTAGACTGCTGCCTATGTGGTAGTTCAAGGGTACAGAGTGTTTACCAAAGGGGATGACAATGCACTTTTTGGCATTGAGCTTGAGGCCATGGTTCTGACACCAGGCATCTGTCTCAGTGAGGCCCTTCTGTAGAACCTCCACATCATTTGGGGACTCGACTATGGCTCCTAGTTTGCAGTCATCATGCAAATTTCATTATCCAATGGCCTTCGGTGTTAGCCTTGTACTTCAGACAAGTAGATACCAAACAGGAGAGATCCCAGGACTGAACCCTGTGGTATTCCACTTGTCAATGGTTTGAAGTCAGATTTGGAGTCTGCAACTTTTACAGTGTGGGTTCTGCCAGTTAGCCAGTTGGCAACCCATCTTGTGACATAGGGATTTATACCTAGTTTAGTGAGTTTAACTATAATTTCAGAATGAGAGATGGTGTCGAAAGCCTTGGCGAGGTCAGGATCGGCCATGTGAACCACCTTACCCTTGTCTACAGTTTTGATGACTGCCTCAAAGAAATCAAGCAGGTTCAAGAGGCATGATCTGCCTTTCACAAACCCGAACTGGGTGGGGTCCAGAGTTTGGAGGTTACCAATGTCTTTGTTTATGAGTTCCATGATGATACATTCCATGGCCTTACAGACCAGGTTCATCAGGCTAATAGGGCGATAGTTCCCAGGATCAGTGGTGGCTCCCCCTTTGTAGAGTGGTATAACTGTTGCTGTGTGCCATTCAGTGGGCACAAAACTTGATGTGAGGCTATGATTGAACATGGTGCTTAGGTGGGGAGCCAGTTCATTCTGAAGTCCATGTAAAATACAGCCTGGGATGTTGTCCAGTCCCATGGATGCTGTGTTTTTGGCTTTAGAGAGTGCAGCTTTTACCTGCGTAGTTGTGATTACATGGACTCTGCAGACTTCCTGTATAGATATGGGCCCTTTAGGGGGTGAGAGGTGGGTAAAATTAGCACTGAACCTATCTGCCAGGATGTTGGCAATATCAGTTGGTTCTGTAATTTTCATGCCGTTGTGCTGTAACTCAGAGGTGTTGCTATTGAGATTCTTGACATAGCTATAGAATGCTTTGTGGTTGTCCCTAGAATCAGAGGCAATTCTGTTTTCATACCTAGCTTTGGAGGATCCAGGGATCTCATATTCTTACTGAGGCTGACCAGGGAGCTCCTCCACTCATGGGATTTTACTCTCTTTTGCAACAGTTTCTTCCTTCTGTTGTAGAGTATGTTTATGGCAGGGGCCCGCCATATTGTCTTACTTTTTTGGAGGATAGCATCTTGGTTCTGTTTGGGATTGCACGATCCATGCGCTCGTGTAAGTCCTTATAGAGTGTATTTGTGTAGAATTCAGCAGTCATAACTGTATTGTCCATCTGCATGGGTGTCATGAAGTTTGCCATTTCTGTCTTAAGAAGCATGAAGTTGGCTTTGGAGAATTTTTTTACTGTGGTTTCCTTAATGGGGGGTGGGGGTGGGATGTGGATATCTAGGGTGATTAGCTTATTGTCAGATCTGACCAACGAGGAGTTGACTTAAGGTGTGGAACACCCATCACTTATGTTGGTAATGACTAGGTCTAGGATATTGTTTCCCCTAGTGGGGGTGTGAATAAATTGATCCAGGGCATTGGAATTTATGAATTCCAGAAAGCGTTGAGTGAAGGAGTTGGTACATGAGTAGTTTTCCCAGTTAATGGTGGGGTAGTTGAAATCATCCATTATTAGGGTGTTTGGTCGGACCCTAATATTTTCCAGTATATCAAGAAAAGAGGAGTTGGAATCCTGGGCCATGGTTGGGGATCTGTAGCAAGCTACAATTTGGATTGCAGTTTTGCCCAGAGTTAGTTGCACTTGGATAACCTCGGATGCATTATGCTGAGCAACTAGCCTGGAGGTTTAGATATCCTTAATGAATATGGACACATCTCTGCCTTTGGCGTTCCAGTCCAGGTTAGATGGCCGAAAAGTATGGTATGAGTTATAGCCTGGTAAGGTAAGGTAAAGGGCAGGGGTGATCTCTGGAGCCTTGAACCAGGTCTCAGTCACTGCACAGATATCGATGTTCTCCATTTTAAGGAGTGCCTTGAGGGAGTGCATTTTGACATTTAGTCTTCTAGCATTGAGTAGCATTACCCTCAGTTTTTGCTTTCCTGTTCCTGTTACCATGGAGAATTTGTCATTTAAACCTTGCCTAAAAAAGGCACTATGGGGCGGTAAGAGTCTTAGCCAGTATCCAGAATCGCAAGGGTGACAGTTGCAGGCCATCTCTTGCAAAGCATTGTGGTCTGTTGACAATGTCGTCCCAGGCAGACAAATACTGGATCCCCTTAGAATGACACCAGAAGCTTAGCCAATTGTTGAAGTCAATCATTTTGTCCTTGTATTGCGGTATCATTAAAGGGAAAAAATGCTCTGTGCTGTGGCTAAAGTCTTGCCAAACCAAAAATAGTCCAAACTAGAAAAGAAAGATTGGCAAGACAAGGCTGTAAAATAAACTGTTTTAATAAAAACAACGACAAATCCAAACACTGGTGGTTCTCCAACCCTTCATCAGACAAACAAAATAACACTGGTCTTTACATTTAAACATACTGACAACCAATCAAAAACAAACATTCTATTTTGTAAGGCAGGTTTTAAAGGAACAATTTCATTGATGCCTGGATATCTGTGTGATCCCAATGTTATGATCCATTTTGATTCAAGTGTCTCAGTAAGCAATTTTATATCCTCTTGCTCCTAAACTCACATTGGTAATGACCTTAAATAAAAAGGGTTATCCATCAAGTGCCTATAAAGTGCATTGTGCTGATCTTTGTTTCTTATGCTAGACAGGTGCTGTAAAATCCTGACCTTAAACATGTTGTTAGTCATCCCTACATAGTAAACCGGACACTGCCAAATAAACCACATTGGTGGTTCTCAAATACCTGTCCTGTGGTTGGATGCTTGAAAGTATTGAACCTATTGATACTACTACATGCTTGTTCTGGTGATCAGTGGCTTGTTAACAGAAACTGTTTTTCTCTGCAAAGTAAGTCCTTAAGATTTTTTTTGCGTCTATAACCGTGCTTCACCTATCAGAGTATCTTTCTTCTGACTATACCCTGTATATCCTGGATGTCACTGCTATGTGTAAATCATTTCTTTTGTTCTTCTGATGTTTGCCTCAACCAGGGTTTATATCCATCATTTCGTTTCTTAGAACCAGAATCTATCACTTGCTAACCATACCTCATTATAACCTCTCTGGCCAAAACATGCTTTTAGGTTTCCTACCTCTCTATCGAAATCCCTATCATCTAGGCATAATCTCACTTGGCTTTTTACTATGTTGGAAAACATTAGATGGTTCTTCCAACAATCTTTTTGTGTAACGTGGAAATATACCGCTTATCTTAACATCTAAGTAATCTATTTGTTCCTGGAATATTTTAAAGTAAATCTTAGAAAGGACGTGGTGGAATGAAGGTATTCCAGAAAACTATACAATTCTACTATGGTGCCCTGCCAAAAAATAAATATGTCATCTACAAAGCGCATATAGGTTCCTATGTGTGATTTCCATCTATCACTATTAAAATATTGTTCTTCTCCCAAAAGTAAAGAACCAAGTTCGCATATGTATTGGCACAGGGGTGCCCATGGCTACCCCTGTGCCTGCCTATATGCCTGCGAACCACCTATGAAAACATTGTTTTCCAAAGTGACTCCCAACAACCTACATATCAATTTGATTGTGGAATCCTTCTCTCCCATTTCTTTTAGTACATACTCTATCGCTCGTATACCATAGTCATTACTTATAACAGTGAAAAGATTTTGTACATCCAGAGTCACCATGATGCTGTTGATGTAATTTTGTTTAAGTTGAAAATCTCTTACTACCTGCAAAAATCCTTCAATATGGAGGCCACCCTATCCACATAAGGTTTCATATTACATTCTAACCAAATAGATACATTTGATCTTGATAAACGATGAGTGCTCAGATTTGAGGGGTTCCAATGACTTTTATACAGAGAAGGGAGCGCGTCCTAAACATGAGCAAACACGACAACGTTTTTTGGAGTGTTTGCCAGCCCCAGTAACGTGGAAGAGATCACACAGCGAAGGGAGAGATCCCAACAAGAGGAGACGAACTTTGGAGTGACTAGTGATATTTGTCATGGTATGGTGTACAATTTATCTTCATATACTTTGACTGAGGATGAGTTGTTCGTCCTAAACAAAGGTTTGACTTTTGTGCCAGGAAGGACTAGTGTGTATAGTGATGTTGTACTTGATATAGCGCTTTTTTGTAGAAATTTGGCCTTAAAGAGTATGTTTCATAATGTTTCTAATGAATCCACTAATAGTGAAACCAACTCAATGTTGAGGCAACCCAGTACTTTTATACCTCCGTTTACTACAGCTATGAATATGTTTATAAATAGATGTGAATGTGATCTGAGAAGACATTTTAGTGAGGGAATACAAAGTAAGTTTTTTAATTTAACTGCAGCACAGCAGAAAGCTTTAGCTGATTTATCTAATAATAAAGAGATTGTTATTAAGGGAGCGGACAAAGGGGGAACTATTGTCGTACTTGACAAAATACTGTATGATAGGAAATTGCAGGATTTGCTATCTGATAACAATACTTACATCCCCATCAACCCTGTTACCATAGTTAGGACAGTTCAAGGAGTACATGAAGAATTAAAGCGTCTTCATTTTGAAATGATGATTGATGATGACTTGTTAAAGTTCTTGATGGTCGCTAAGCCGACTACACCTGTGTTTAAAGCTTTACCCAAAATCCATAAATCTTTAAGTGACCCTCCCCTTAGACCCATCAGATCTGGAAGGGATGGGTCACAGAAAATGTATCTATTTGGTTAGAATGTAATATGAAACCTTATGTGGATAGGGTGGCCTCCATATTGAAGGATTCGAAGGGTTTTTTGCAGGTAGTAAGAGATTTTCAACTTAAACAAAATTACATCAACAGCATCATGGTGACTCTGGATGTACAAAATCTTTTCACTGTTATAAGTAATGACTATATAGAGTATGTACTAAAAGAAATGGGAGAGAAGGATTCCACAATCAAATTGATATGTAGGTTGTTGGGAGTCACTTTGGAAAACAATGTTTTCATAGGTGGTTCGCAGGCACAGGGGGTAGCCATGGGCACCCCCTGTGCCAATACATATGCGAACTTGGTTCTTTACTTTTGGGAGAAGAACAATATTTTCAATAGTGATAGATGGAAATCACACATAGGAACCTATGTACGCTTTGTAGATGACATATTTATTTTTTGGCAGGGCACCATAGTAGAATTGTATAGTTTTCTGGAATACCTTCATTCCACCACGTCCTTTCTAAGATTTACTTTAAAATATTCCAGGGAACAAATAGATTACTTAGATGTTAAGATAAGCTATACTTTGGACGGGTATATTTCCACGTTACACAAAAAAGATTGTTGGAAGAACCATCTACTTTCGTACGATAGTATGCACCCTCGCCATATGTTTTCCAACATAGTAAAAAGCCAAGTGTGTAGAACTTCTAGATTATGCCTAGATGATAGGGATTTCGATAGAGAGGTAGGAAACCTAAAAGCATGTTTTGGCCAGAGAGGTTATAATGAGGGTATGGTTAGCAGAGTGATAGATTCTGGTTCTAAGAAACGAAATGATGGATATAAACCCTGGTTGAGGCAAGGTCCAATAGAAGGAGAAAAACATCAGAAGAACAAAAGAAATGATGAGGTTAGGCTTTATTTTACACATAGCAGTGACATCCAGGATATACAGGGTATAGTCAGAAGAAATTGGAATATACTACGAAGTGACCCCAAATTAGATACTCTGATAGGTGAAGCACCCTTTTTTGGTTATAGACGCAACAAAAATCTTAAGGACTTACTTTGCAGAGAAAAAACAGTTTCTGTTAACAAGCCACTGATCACCAGAACAGGGACGGTAGCTTGCGGTACTTGCAAAGCATGTAGTAGTATCAATAGGTTCAATACTTTCAAGCATCCAACCACAGGACAGGTATTTGAATTTAAGGCCAAAGCCACTTGTAGAACCACCAATGTGGTTTATTTGGCCGAGTGTACACAGTGTCCGGTTTACTATGTAGGGATGACAAACAACATGTTTAAGGTCAGGATTTTACAGCACCTGTCCAGCATAAGAAACAAAGATCAGCACAATGCACTTTATAGGCACTTGATGGATAACCCTACACACACATTTTTATTTAAGGTCATTACCAATGTGAGTTTAGGAGCAAGAGGGGGGGATATAAAATTGCTTACTGAGACACTTGAATCCAAATGGATCATAACATTGGGATCACACAGATATCCAGGCATCAATGAAATTGTTCCTTTAAAACCTGCCTTACAAAATAGGCGGGTAAGGTATTAGGAATGTTTGTTTTTGATTGGTTGTCAGTATGTTTAAATGTAAAGACCAGTGTTATTTTGTTTGTCTGATGAAGGGTTGGAGAACCCGAAAGCGCTTACCAGTGTTTGGATTTGTCGTTGTTTTTATTAAAACAGTTTATTTTACAGCCTTGTCTTGCCAATCTTTCTTTTCTAATTGCGGTATCATTCTGAGCAATGGCAGGATGCTACTCAGGGCTAGGGTCATACCTGCCTGGGCTGCAAGATCAGATCAGCTCTTCCATGTCTCTTTTCATGTAGTCCAAGGAGGTACATCTCAGGTCATTCACAACAACATGGGCAATGACAGAGTCATATTTGTACTTGTTGTGGTGTGACCTGAGTGCGTGGGTTATGTGGTGGACCCTGGCACCCTAACAGGCAGCTGACAGTAACCTTCTCTTTTCTTAGCCTGGAGAGTGGGACATCAGTGTGCCTGACTATAGAGTCATCTATGACTAGTGTGTTGGGTACGTTGTTTTGCCTTATGGGCTGTAGTTGAGTGGCACACTGAGTCTGTGGGCTATGTGTCATTTGGGTTGTGTTGGGGGGGTGGAGGTTGCTTGCGTTTCTGCTTTGGAGGTCTCTGTTGCTTGAGCAGATTATTATTAAGAGCCTTTCTATGTGTGGATTTTGGTGGTGTAGGTTTAGTGGGACTATGTGATGAGTGTGGTGTGGTGCAAGTGTTTACCTTCTCCTCTTGCTGTCAAATTCAGTCTTGGTTGGAGAGAGCTTTACCGCCGGTTTGACTAGATAAGTGCATCTCTCACAGGTTGTAGTGTTGGGTAGTACGAAGAGAGGGTTGTCTGTGTACATGAGGCAATTGCTACATTGCCCCAAGATGCCGAGATTCATCAGATAGACAGGAGAGAACACTGGGAGCTGACCTTTGTACATGCCTGAATAAAAAACTATTTTCCTCTAGACAAGTGAAGAAAGTGAGTACAAGAGCTGTTTTTCTCTAAGCAAGTGAGGAAAGTAAGTACAAAAACTGTTTTGCACTAGGTAATGAGGAAGGTTGAGTGTTGTAGTAATTTGTAGCTTATTTAGTGCTTACATCAAGTTCTGAACAAGTACTGAGCATGAATAAGCAAATTCAAGTGCTAAAACTAAGAATCTGTATCTGAACTCGGCTAGTTACAGGAAAGAAACAAGTGCAAATGTGGGCTTTTTAAATCAGAAAGTTGAGAGAGTTGGAAAAATTGCCCAAATGGCCAATAACTACAATTTCTGGGCCAGAGACCACTCCTTATGTGGTAGATAGGTTACCTAGTGCTTACCACTCCCACTGATAAGCTAGCAGGCTTCCCTCCAACACAGAAAGGCTTGGGGGGCCTCAGGAGCTTACAAACAGTCCTGGATACAGCAAATCTGTATCTGGACTAGACTAGTTACAAGAAAGGGGGGAAACAAGTGCAAATGAGGGCTTTTAAATCAGAAAGTTGAGAGAGATAGAAAAACTGCCCAAACGGCCAGTAACTACAATTTGTGGGCCAGAACCACTCCTTATGTGGTAGATAGGTTACCTAGTGCTTATCACTCCCACTGATAAACTAGAAGGCTTCCTTCCAACACAGAAAGTTTGGGGGTCTCAGAAGCTTACAAACAGTCCTGGATATAGCAAATCTGTATCTGGACTAGACTAGTTACAGGAAAGGCAGGAAACAAGCGTAGCAGAACACAGAGAGATTCTAGCAAAGTTTTTTTTTTTAAAGGAAAGGGAAAGAGGAGAAGCAGAAGATAATTCAAGGTTATGAAACTAAGTGGGTTGGCCATCTCAAATGTTCTCTCTATATTAGGTAGAATGAGCTAATGACACTAGACTGGGAGGAGTGTCCCAGATCAAATTTACAGTGGGGGCGGGCAACTGCAAGGCCACCAAGTATAACAGCAAGACACCAACAAGAAGGGAGAGAAGGTGAGGAAGAATACTACACCTATTAGCCTACACTCTTTTAGACAGTGAACACTACAGAAATGTTTATCACAGCAGAAGAACAGCAGTGAGCCACTAAATGAAAGTTTTTATACAGATAAAGGAGCAAGGAGACTACAGAATGCTTTTAACCTCAAACAAATCAGTTATATGATACACTCCTTGTGAGAAAATTATAATAAACAAAGAAGTGCTTAACAAGTAGAGAAAATGTTGCATGTTGGCATATAATGTATATGCATTTTTGGCACTTGCAAAAATGCTTTTATTTATGGAGCATTAATCTCTTCTACTTGTCCCTGATGGACACTTTCAATTCTGTTTAATTAATGATGAGCTCTCGATAATAAGCAAAGGAAAAAATGAACTTTTGACATAGGTATAATTAATCCTTGATGGCAGGTGCTCAGGATGCTGCAACTGCTTCCTCCGACTAGTGATGCAGACAATTTTAGAACATTGTTTAGAGCATTTTTTTCTGGTATATTCTCCTTATCCATAGCACTAAAACTGGTGACAAAAGAGCTAAAGATTTATGTAGATTTTTGTGATCTATTCTGCTTGTTCATAAAACTGTCCCGCTTTGAAGGAGGATTTATATATCATTTTAAGTTATTTTGCAGCTAACCATTCTGTTTTACACTGAAACTCTAACTTCTGAATGTGTATGTTTTTTTTTTTGTGAGCATACTGCATCTCTGAGTTATTTTGGAATATTGGACATTGTGATAGTTTTTCTGCTGCAGCATTTCCTCCACTGAAGACCTATCTTTATCCATAGTAACTTTGACTTAACTGTCTGTGACTTATTGCCTTAGTTTTAGATTGGTGGGGTAATCCGGTGAACCTGCTGACTTCCATGATTAGAAGTTAAACCCTGCAGAGACTTGCTTTTCTTTTGTTATCATATGGGCCTGATTCCAAAAGACTTGTTCTCAGTGTAAGTGACCACTTACACAAAAAGCAGACTGAAAGCAGATGTTTTGGAATCTGGCCCCCTAAGTAAGCTTTACACCAAAATAAAGCACTTACACTGAGAGCAGATTTTTCATAATCAAGGCAGACTTATGCTGAGAGCAACTCTTTTGGAATATGGCCCTATCAGTTTTATTATTTATTCTAGAAATATATGCCCTCATGTCTTTTACCTTTTGCTAAGAAGTCATTTGACTTATGTTTTGAATCATTTTTATGGATCCATTTTTTTTTAGTCACTGATTTTTCAGGTATTGAATAAATATCTATGGTACATTGTTGCTATCTCTAATGTCTAATGTCTAATGTTTTACTCCCTTCCTGATATTAGAGTAACATAGTTGGGAAACCTCTACTGCATTATTTTATATAAATTTCATTTTCTTAGTTTGCTTTTGATTCATGTTCTTTAATAATTTAATTCTTGTGGTTATACATACTTCTAGTTTTACTTACTGCTAGCCTTAATCCACATCTGCTGCTCAGTTTTGAATGTCACCAGATGTTTCGGTTTCGATTATAGGGTTTTATTGCATTCTGTGCCACTTTGAAACTATTTTACCTGAAAGTTTCTCCTACAGTTTGCTGACAGGTGAGGGCTCTGGACCTTTTTAGGTAACTCTAGTTAAGTTTATGATGTAGGTCTCTTGGTTAAGTGTTACAGTGTTATTCTACATTCTGATCAAACTATTCTGTTGTATAGATATTTCAGCTGCTATAACTGTAACAGCATTAATTTATAGGTACTAAGACTATTATCTTATGTTCTTTTTAAATACCCTCAGCATTGTTATATCTTCTTAACATGTGCCAGTCATATTTAATTATATCAGTCTTGAACTTTTTACTTGAACTTACAGATTATTGCCTTTTTCCTTGCCTTGTAAGATTTGACAATTGTCAAATATTTGGTGATTTTAGTCACCATAACTGAACACTTTTCGTTGTGTTTTGCTCCCAACTTCTGCCCTTATTATTTGTCAAGATTACTTTGATAGCTGTGTTATATGCCTGGAAGGTACTGATCTATGACAGCCTCTCCTTTGCTGTCCTCCAAAATGTTGCTGTATCAAGTCAGCTCACGACAAACACCTTAAGATGCTGTCACCTCAGTATTGTTTGAAGTCAGTACAAGGAGGACTATAGAGGCCTACGTTTTGTAAACCATTTAACGGTGGTGGAACTCATCCTGCTGCAGTAACTAACGTCTACCGCACTGTCTCTCCAAGGGATTGTTCATTACCTACAGAGCCAGACTGGTAGGCCTTACACTTCTGATGTTCTTCCATGGAGGTTAATCATTTAATGCAAGGCTGATCCATTAACACACCCAGGACTGTCCTGAATATGCTGCATTTGGCTGATCTGGCACGTATTACAAACATATGGCTGAATAAGTTATTAATGTCCAGCAGCTGGTCTACTTAACCTGTTATGGTCTCCTTGATCCTAGACAATCCAGGATTCTACTTAAATGTAGCAGTGACAGTGCCCTAATTTTGGATGTTAATGTCCACTTTATACTGAGGTCTCAGTAGTTATGCACTTGGTCATCCTTGATCTCTTGATATGGTGGACCATGCAATTTTCCTATAGCACCTACATTGTACTAAGGCAATTTGCCTCTTATCTTTTGGGGTATTCATAGTGTGCTGTCTCAGTAATGTCTACTTCTGTGAATATTTCCATTTAAGTGTAGAGTGACTCAGGGCTCCATTACTTCTTATAATGTACATATTATGCCTTCAGGAGTTTACTGCTAGGAATGATTCAGAGTACCTTAACTTGACACAACGCTATATGTCATTTTTTCTAAGAAAGAAATGTCAGATTTCACTGCCTTCAATGAGTTCCATTCTCCTGTCCTTGAATACATAACTAATTTTAAGTAAAGATGAATCAAGTAAAAAGTAAGAAAATCCTGACTCATGAAATGTTACGGCTCACACAGGCTTCAGAACTCTCTCACTCTCTCTTCTTATTTTAATGTAAGTTACCAAATGGAGTTTGTTGTGAGGATTTGCAATATCAAGTGTATTCTTAATAAAGTTATTACAGTTAATCTGGATAATATGTTGACAATTTCTGACCCAGTATCAGCAGTCATGAAGTCATCATACTTCTGTCCCAAGAATATCTCACAGATAGAATATCTTCTCCCTCATGAAGGTCTTGTTACCATTATTGCTGACCTACTTACATTTTCCATGGACTGTGGTTGTTACTCTGACCTTGTGTCCTGAATTGCATGCAGAATTCTGTGACTAGAGACTTCTCTGAAGCCTTTTATTTTGAATGCATTACTGTTGTCTTCTATTAGCTACATTTGTTTCCTGTTGCAGAAAATCCCCCCTTAAGTCTGACATACATAGCTCTTCATTAACAGGGCCCTGTTATTATGTCTCTTGTCTAAGTGATTTTCTTACATTCTTCTGATGATGAATACTGACAGATCACAAAATTAAGCTGTAGTGGGTTGGTAGATGCTATTTTGCCTACATAGCTCTAACCTTGTTAAATGTACAGCCTTCTTGGATTTGGTTGGACAACTCTGAGGACTTCATCAAAATTTCTAATTTTGAGGACTGCTTCAGATAGTCCAACTCTGATTCCTTGTTTACAATGTCTTCCTCTGAGGATTCCTTCACAATGTCTTTGTCTGAGGTCTCCTTCAGAAGGGGGTAGTCATTTAAAATCTTGGGACCTGCATTGCTGAGTTCTAAAATATAGACAGAATGGCTGAAAATCCAGATGTACATATACTAAGTTCAAGATTGCCATCTATTTTCACCATAGTGTGCCAGTCTTGGAGTTGGTGTTACCTATGTTTGAGGGCTGCAGGGGGCTTGTCCTTCTGAAGAAAAAATGTTTAAAAAGAGTGATGTTTGATATTCTATCTTCTCCTATATTTTCTGCCTTTTTGCTTTTGTTCTTACAGTTCTTGGAAATCCAAGGCTACAGATTTCAATAGGCAGCCTTTGGAAGATCTAACTTAGAAGTTTCCTTCAAAGAGTCTAAAACATGAGGTTTCCTTCACAGGCTCTAACTACCTTAGACTTCGTTCAGAGAGTCTCTAAAGTATTATCTGTTCAGAATGGTTCATCTTCTTCCCTGGGAGAGGATCCACTTACCTCTTATTCCCTGGGAGAGGATCCACTTTTAAGTTAGACACCTTTTTGGAGGACTTCATAGTTAATGTTTCTCATTTTATTTATTTAGTGTTCTCCAATTGTTCAACTATTGTTATTTATCTGGTGTATTTTTTTCCCACTTTGCTGAAGAGTGACTAAGCTCAAGCACTTAAACCATTAAATATCAAATTCTGAAGGACTAGTTTAAATTTAAAACAGAACCCGGGAAACAAATGAACTAGTGTCAGTAGGCTTGTCTGATAGTAATTTAAAAAATCTACCCATCAATTCATTGCAATGTAACAAAAAAGCAAATAGAAGACTATCAGACTTACAAAAATTATAAGCAGGATGAACTTGCAGGAATGTTAAATTTGCTTTGCTGTTTAATGCCTAAAGTGGTTGAATAATAACATTTGCATAAGCTCTATTCTAACCAGCCTGCATCTTAGATTGTGACTTGAACAGGATCAAAGGTCCTGGATTACTTTGGAAACAGACAACTGTTCCTAACTGTTCCTACTTAGCAAATAAAGTTAAAAAATTGAAAGAAATAAAATAAAACATGAATTCCAGACTCTGGTCACATGACCATGGGTAAAATTTGAAAATGAAACAGCTTAGAAAGAAAATTTACAGCTGTTACATAACATATCAAAAACTGAAAAGATAACAGTAAGGGTACATCTATCTATCTGTTTATATAAAACCAACATCTGAGAGAAGCCATGATGGACAGTCTGCCTTCTGTTCTGCTACTGTGTTTCTAGCTGTTGCAACCTGGGAATTAATTGAAACATAGCTGCAGCCTCATACAACTTTGTGTTTCTGTTCCTTCATGTATCAGTTCTGTGCATGTTGTTCTTTGTACAGTCAGTTCAACAAGTCATTAATATTTATAAAGGAATATGCAGAGTAATCAGGCAGGTAAGTTTTGTGCAGTAGTGCATATGTATTGTGTGTGGCAGTTACAGGCACTCAGGTATCAGGACAGCAGAGGGACAATGGTACCAGTAATGGCACCAGCAATACATTTTCAGGAAATGGCTTCTAACGAGGCATAAGTAGAAAGCAAAGTCAGAAAAAGAGCCCTAGGCTAACCCAATCACACTTGAAAAAATCCTACAGATTAAAATAATATTTGATATCGTTGTCTCACCACTGACTTTGCCTTTCTGTAAAACAGATGGTATGATAAAGAAGCTTGCATAGTGTTTACCACATGGGTCTTAATCCCTGAGGACTCACACACAGCAGTTTCTCTCTCTCTCTCTCTCTCTCTCTCTCTCCGGTAGTAGCTGGCCCATATCACAACCATGTGAATATGATTATCAAAAAGGAAGCAATATTAATGGTGTAGATCAGTGTTTATATTGTACCTAGTCATCCACTGTAGTCAGAGAGCATGTGCATATAAGTTACTCAGCACGTGTGAGATCAGTGCCATTTTGTATAGTCAGCCAGAGTGAATGCAGACATGAATGGAGATGCATCTCTAAGAGTGTTTGAAGTAACAAGTCAGTTAGTTAGCTTATGAAGTTTGCAGTACATGTTCCAGTTACAACTCTTGATGTGTTTATATGCAATAAACAACTTGAATGTATACCCAGCCTCAGTGTCTCATTTGAAAACATGAGACATATGATATGGTGTCAGAATGGAATCCAAAGTTAAAGCAGCTTACAAATCATGAGGCATAAAGTTAAAAGTGGAAAAATAAACAGCAGTGAACTTGCAACCAGGTCAGTGGTAATCTAAAGGTACTTAAATTCATTTAAATGATTTTTCTGTCACTGAATATGTGGCAAAGTATTCAAAACAAGTATTTGAAATTTCCAAAGTGTTTAAAATGTTTGAAAAGGCTAAAATGACCAATTTTTTTCACAATGTATGACTTTTTTGCATTAACTAAAACTTTTTGAAGTATCCAAAGTGCCTGGAGTGTTAGCAGTGTTTGCAGTGTTATAAAATAAAGCCATTTCAGAGAGATTGTTGTGCATTTGGGCATAATTACAACTACCTGGTCTATGCTTATATTTAAGGAAATTTGTTGTTATGGCAGAGGGATTCCACAGAACTGGACCTCTGGTGTTTTATAATAATATTGCTGAGAATTGGCGAGTGTTGGAACAAGAATATGATATTTTCATACAGGCTGCGTTTTCTGATAAAGATGCATGCACAAAAGGATTTCAATTTAGCTGGCTCAGAAGCCATTGAGTAAAAACGTTCATTTGTGCATGCACCGGCTGTGTATGCAGGAGTGAGAGAGAGCCACCATATTCTGATACAGACTAAAACACTGGAAGACCCTAAGTGCTTAAAACGTAAATTTATTGAAATGTATAACCGTCAAATGAATATTAGAATGGAAAGGCATATATTTTACACAATAAATCAAAAGCCTAGTGAAACTATAGCAGCATGTATTACTGACTTGAGAAATAAAGCAAACACTTGCAGATTTGGTGATTTATGAGATGAGCTGATAAAAGACTATCTGATGTGTGGTGTTAATGATGGAGTGAGAAAGATTTTGCTTTGAGTTAGTGAACTAACTTTAAGTCAAGCCATAGAGATTTATCAAATATATGAGCTTACAGAAAAGCATATAAATATGCTTACGAATGAGAAAAGCATGCTTGCAGTATCTGCTAGTGCATATGTTGACAGTGTACAATGGCAGAAAGTTAAAATGAAAAAGAAATATAAACTGAAGGGTGTGGCAGCCAGCCTTATTGTTAACTGAATACATGAGACATGTGACAAATGGAGTAAAGAATATAACCAAATGGCAGTATTTTATATTTGCAGAAATACACAACACATAATTCAAATGAATATAACCTATAACCATAACTTCACACAGTTATAACCAACTTTAAAAATCAAGTAATGAATAAACAGAATTATTGTCTAAAATATCACACACACACACACACACACACACACACACACACACACACACACACACACACACACACGCACACACACAGTTATGAAAGATAACTTTTCCAGGATATCAACACTACTATGTAATGGGGTTCTTTAACACCTACACTAAGGGTACACTAAGTGTACACCATTCAGAGTGAACAGATAACACAAGCATAATTCACTCTTTCTTCCTTATAATTTTAGTTTTTCTACAGATTTTCTTGCAGCTTTAAATAGTGAGAGGGATTCATAAAGTACACTTAGTGTAATCTTTCTGAATGACTAGAAAGCACAAAGCATGAGGTAGGGCTGCTTTTGAATACAGATCATGTACACTTAAAGTAGGTGGCCATTTTTAAACTGCCTGATCCTTGATAATGCATAAATATAAGAATCCATGACTGTAACAGACATGTATACCCAGGTGTCAAAAAAGGGTATAGCATCATGCATGTTTGTCATGTTCCTAATAAATAATATAACTGCATGATTTGATTTTACTTATTTATGTCCACTGTTAACATTTGTATCCTTTACAGTTACAGTTCTAGCTGACCTAATATTATAAAGGTATATTTCTGAAACTTCCTGTTGTCTTGTGATAGTTATATTATATCTGCAATCAATTGCCAGGAGAAGGCACTTCCTTCACAAAATTCCCAGACTTGTCTTAGTGATAAGCTGATGCAGGTCTTTCTAAATCCTACCAACTATGCCTCTCATTCAAATGGACACTTAGTAAACCTAGATTGTAAAGACTATAAACATCAATGTCATGAAAAACTCCTACATCAGATACAGTGTTATAAAATACTGCACGGGCACCTGTCATGCAACCTGATACATACTCTAGAAAGTTCCAGTGTCATATAAAAATGATATAATTATCTGGAAAGCCATGCTGCTGCTGTGCATTATGAGAATGACATTTATGGATGAAGATTCAATAAGCAAGGACCTTTTTGCACTTGTCACTAGCCAGATTTACTAAAGGTTCGGAGCTCAGTTTTCCTTTCACAAATCACTGTACGCTACTATCTGATGGAAAACACAAAAAGAGGAAGAACTTTTGGCTAGTTAAGAATTAGGAATGGAGAATGAATTACGCATAAACTAAACTGTTGTAGTTTTTCCATGTTTACCTGTTAACCTGTTCAATGTTTCAGCCAGGAAACTACAGTCATTTTGCAAAATAAAATTGCATGCTTTTTCAACTATTGGCTTTGTATAACTATTTTGCAGAGACAGAATTTGTGTCACGTCTTCCTTAAAATAGATTGTCTTTCCCTGAATCCATACCAGTCTGAGAGTTTTTTATTATATCACTGCAAAAATATTGGCTCATCTGCATGGTAGCCCCCAATTCCTGTGTTTTTACCTTTTGCCTTATTTCAAGTCCCTATACAGGATTTTAAGGGATATATCAATAGGATATGATTCTATTTTAATGTGACAGCTTAAATTATGCATTTAGTATTCTTTGCCACAGCCACCTTTCTGCAATTATTTTCAATACTGCATTTTTAATTTCTAAAAAGATATTTGCTATGGGTTAAGCATTCTTCTAAAACATTATACAATTTTGCATGGAACAATTCACAACTGAATTAACACCTAACACTGCTGCAATGCAGGTACAAAAGTGTGCAAAATCAAAATAATGATGGAATTAGTAATACAGCTAAGCATATAACTGAAGTGGGAAGCAACTGAAACCTGAAGAATAAAATAAATGGGCACAATCTATATATCTACTGTCATCCATGTGGTAGTCTCTATGAACCTTTAGGCACAACAATGCACTTCAGCACATATTTCCATGATACCCATATCAACACAAGGTCAACCAAAGTGAATTGAATGGCTTCTAACTTGAGAATAGTAGCTAACATTTAAAGAAGTCAACATACAGAGCCTACCCGATACAGATACTGCATGTAGAAGTAATATATGAAACTACTTTGCACCTTTAAATCAAGCCGTGTTTCTTTATTTCTCTGCAGAGTGCCCAGGGTAATTATGCTATGTCTGTAAGAGAAGACCCAAAAACATTCAAGTGGCAAGTTTGCTTATAAACTACAGATAGTGTTCACAAAGTATGCAGCTTTAACAGAGTTACAAAGACAGCTACCACTAAGTGCAACTACTCATAGCTGACGTTAGGCGTAGTACCACCTAGGTACCTCCTAGGGTGCTGCTGTAGCAGGGACACTTTCCCAGTAATCTGCATGATGTTAGTAGACCAGGATGTGGGCACAAGGTGGTATTAGGGGGTGCTGTGGAGACCTTTTGCCTAGGGCACCAGTTAACCAAACACCTGCTCTGCAACTACCACAGCCAGTAAGGCACAGCCATTAAAAGAAAATTCCTTTCATTTAAATGATATGTAAGAGGCAATACAAACAGTAGAAAGGTATATATTATTATAACTATGGAGTTGTTTTTGTCTGAGTACAAGATGTTGGGAGCAGTATAGTATTCTGCTATACTATTGTCTTAATTAGTCTAAAAAGTTAGGACTATGAAAAGGTGCAGTTTTAAATATTTACAGTGAGATTCTGTAAAGGCAAGCTTCCAAAGAAAGCAAGGATAATGAAACATCACAGGCTAAGTCAAACACGGTGAAAACATTTGAGACACAGTGGTCCAGAGAACATACATTCAATAAAACTACAGGAGTTCAGATGGGGTTCATGTCTTGACCACCAATAGATTAATGGAATTCTACCTAAACACTTCTGCAATCCTGGAAAATATTTTTTGCAGGGGCAAGCCCCCTGCACCTTCAATGTGGAGGTGGAGGCAAGCTCACCCATGCACCCAAAATTATGTATAACTAATCCAAGGTTACACAGCAGTGAAGACAAGGGAAATCTCCCCTGTCACTGAAAGGTGTTTGGGCAGAATTTCTTTCTCTATTGTCAGTCAAAAAAATGGCTGTAGATTGAGTGAGTGCATCCCGGTCATGTAATAGGTTCCCTTCAGCTCCACAGTTCTGTACTGCTCTTCTGTTATTGGATAATTTGTGGTTGCTTGATATGTTTCTTTTTTTTTGTTTGGTCACTTCATGCTGTAGTGATCTGTATGAGCTTGAATTATAGCACCTCCATATTCACTCTGAGAGAACAACATCTTAGAGACAGATTAAGACATTTTTCCTTTCTTTCCGAGACACCTCTTTTCTTTCTTCTGAGTAACATTCTCTGATTTATACTGACTTTGGAGAAGTAAAAATCAAGTTAGGGACTGTGGGAAACAAAGCCCAGAACATGGGGGTGTAGGGGATACCCATGTTTTTGGGTATTGTCACTATTTGTATGTTAGTGCATATGTACAGACTATATGCAGACTCCTATTTATTTTCCTAGTTATTTCCATGCTATTTGGTCTGAGCATTTGTGTTTAGAGGTTTTTAGTTTTGAAGTACAATAATATTATCTTCAGAAGACACACTGGTTTGAAAAAAAAATAGCAGAGAAAGACTTGTGTAACTAAAGAATCGTATAAGTACTGCTTTTATTTTCTGCACATTATGTATTTTTGCTTTTCTAAGCTGCTGCAATATGCTGCTATTAACAAAAATGTGAAAAGTGGGGGCACTGTCAATGTTAGCACACAGAAAATCACTTCTGAGCTGGGATTTTCTTTTCCTCTGATGGATTATGTGACCTATTCGTTTGGCACAGCAGAGCATTTAGAGATTGTTTTCAAGTATAAAACGCAAATGATTTTTTCGGGGGGGATGAAATCAATCACTGAGAAAAGGAAGTCCTCCTTAGGGAAGACATTATACCAATGTGATTCTCTAGTGACCTACTGTAAATCCATTTCACATCATTCCTGTCTGAAATGGAAATACAAAAGAAATCAAATCTTTTTGGGCTAACAGTGAAGTATGCATCAGGAATAAAAGTTATTAAATAGAGTCATTATATTCACCAACAGGGGAATGGAGTACAAATGGGTAATATATCTCACAACGGATTTCTCAGCAAGTTCAGCATAATGACTCTGCAGTTGCCCATTAACACTGAGATTAAAGAGCAGTGCTGCTGTCCCAAATTAATTAAGTCCAATATATTAACTACACATAACCAAAGGTCCAGGCCGGACTTCAACAGTATTCTGTTTTTATAATTCACAAGCCTCAAGCAGAGGCATAAGAACCTTAAATAAATAAAGTTCAAATGTTTAAAAGTAATTTAATAAGGTACAACAAATCTAGATGTTTATCCAAACTTTATAGACACAAATAGTAAAATTCCATAATAGCATTTGACTGATATATCTATTCTAGAAGGTAGGAAACCACTTAATAACACAATAAATAACATAGCTGGGAAAATGGTTGTATGTCACTATAAAATCACACAACACTTGTGCCAATGTGATGATATGTAAGACAACCTTTCACACACACACACACACACACACACACACACACACACACACACACACACACACACACTTACAAGATTGTGTGGTTTATATGAATATCTATGTATATCTGATTCTATGTCAATACTCTTAGATTAGAATATATTTATCTACATAATTATTTTAGTTTCTTCACCTGTACTAGTTACATTTCCAAATCTCAGTTAAGTAAGAAATGGTTAAGGGATGAGCAAATAAAAGAGAATAACTTTTTTTAGCTAATACCTAGAAAGTGAACAAAAATGGTGCCACTCATTTACCAGCACTTCTCTACAACATAAAGTCCTGCATCAAGTGAATAGTACAGGACTACTAAGATAAGGATTATAGGAAAAAGGTTCAGAAGAATTATTGCCACTAGCTTGACTTGGGCAATGCCATCCTGTACAATAGTGTGGCAGTAAGAGCTTGCAATTAATAAAGCTGCACTGAACACCATCTCATTAACGCATTAATTACTATCTTCCAGTGAAACATTGTTCTGTTACACCTAACTTCACTAGTGTCCCATACCAGTTCATGTAAAGCACTCACACATTTTTGTCAGGTAAACAGGTGCACACATGTACTGTTACTAAAGTACATTCACATAAAACCAGGTATTCATACACACAAGCATGCACATCTATATCTAGATGCCTGCAGTCACATTCCTATAGACACACACACACACACACACACACACACACACACACACACACACACACACACACACACACACACACACACACACACACACACACACACACACACACACCTTTGTTGTACATACTTGCAGGGTGCTAAAAGCCTTTACCTTTCCTGTGAATTGAATGTGTGGACTCCATCAAAAGACAGCTTACACTTTTTCTGCTTCTCTCCAAAAACATCATGGTACAGCTTTTCTTTCAATCACTTTACTGCGCTATTCAGATGTCAGTAATATTTCCAGAGAAGACCACATGGCTAATTGGCATCAGCTGTGGCCCCAGACTGTTGTATTTGCATGCAACTTCACCAGTGGGACTGCTGTCTGTGCTACTAGTAACTGCTTTTGTACTGCTATAGCAGTAACAGTCTTTGAATTGCTCACGGATAGTCCTGCTATGAATGGGATTGTGCAGTGTGTTAGATATTTCTGAATACCAGGGACAACAGCTATTACTGCTATTAGCCTATTCAGCTCTCCTTATGTTGTAAAATGTACAGTGGAGTGTTCCACACCCTTAAGATGGTTCATTTGAATAGTTTTTGTGTATATACACAAACATACACACTAACATACATTGAGGACAAATGTACCCACAGACACACACGTATCCACATACGCACAAATACAGCACAGATAGGCAGATTCAGCAGAAAAGTGCAGAGCTCTCCATTTTATACACAGAAATATAAGATAGTATCTGATTCAAAACATATAATAAATGCAGAGGGCATGATCTGTTTTCTTTTTTGATGTTTCACTCCTCATGTAAACATGAAGGAGTGCAGTATAGTGGGAGTATGAACATGAGGGTATTAGGGACTTGGTGCTTGGACCTTTTTTTCTGCTCAAACTAGTGTGCCAGATCAGAGTGCAGCACTAGGTGGGAAATGATCCAGCTATGGCTGCTACTAAACATTAAAATGATGTCCCTGCCCACAAGTTCAGAAACTGTGCAAACATCTATTCACTTCCAAAGCTGTCATGTTACACTGTTGTTATGGAACTTCTTTATAATGGCATTTAGTTCACAAATCATTCCACACAAAATTTCCAAAATGTACTTTTATCCACAAAATGTTTGCTTTGTAATGCTGATACCACAGCAGAACTTAAGGAATTAAAACCAAAATGTCAGTCCAGTCAATTGACAGGTAAACATCATGTAACCATGTATGGTCAGAAATTACATGCTGGATAAGAAAAAATATAATGAAATGAAAATAAAAAGAAGAAATGAAGGAATTATTTCCCGGACAAGTGGAAGCATTGAGCATAGTGGATGAGATTTATTCCCAACTGGATTGAATCTAACTGCACCTTGGGATTCAACCCTGGCAATCAAGAATAAATTTCACCCATAACTCATACCCTTAGGGCATTACTCCAACATTATCACTCCAATATTTAAACATTTCAGACAATAGGAAGTTCAGTTTAGCCAAGGCCTTTTGTAACCAATTTTCTTGAATGCAATAATGTTGCTTATTGAGATGATTGTTGTTTACTCATTATATCCCTATTTTGCATTAAAAAAAGTTCAGTAAAAAACGTTATTTTAGGAGCTATGGCATGAGACTCATCTTTGTAACCTTCTTGCATGTGCTACTTTATTTTTAGAATTTGTCATTTGTGTTGTTTATATAGGTGGAGGATTTGTGGTGCTTCTGGTCGCTGGGGTACAGCTGGATGCAACTTCATGACTTTATATCATCAGATTCATTCTTGCATGTTATGAAAAATAAAAAGGTATAACTCCATATTTTAGTGTTTAGAGGTTGTATAGTACTTGACTGAGAAGAATGGACTTGCCAATAGTGGAACACAAAGCAGGAAGCAGGAAAGTAAATATTAATTTAAGCATAGTCCTATGACTGAGAAGGTTTAATTATAGAAGCATCTGGCACTTGTTTGTGTTTTACACACATATGTAGTAACACATGTAATTACCAGCAGAAGGAGACATGAAATCATTCAAGAGTGACTGATTGCTGTAACTAGTACACTCATGGTGTTTCTCTTCTACAGACCTTCTAGCTGTGAACCACTTAACTCACCTTCTAGTCTACATATTCTTACCTTTCTATAATGACCTGATGGCTGTGCTCCCTACTACCTTCTCGGGAAACTCACTCTACACATCACTCTTTCAGTAACAAAAAAAAAAAAATATATATATATATATATATATATATATATATATATATATATATATACAATACTGAAAACACACAGGATACCAACACTTACTATATTCCAGCACAAGTACATACAGAAACAAATAAAACACAAACCATATTACTCTCCTCCAAGTATAAGCAGGGGAACAAGCCCCACTACACCCCCCCCATGTGGGAGGCTGCCCTCCCCACACCTCCTGCTACATAAATATATCAACTACGAGATTGCACTTAGTGTAGTGAAGTGCAATCTTGGAGCTGATATATTTAAGTAGCAGGAGGTGTGGGTGGGGTGTAGGCCCCCACATGAGGGGTGCTGTAGTTGAAGGGTAATATGTTTCTGTATGTACTTGTGCTGGAATATAGTAAGTGTTGGTATCCTGTATGTTTTCAGTATTTTGAGTTTTCAGTATTTTGAACGTTCGAGGTTTTGGCCTCAGGATTTTGGTCTTTCAGGATTCTGTAGCGCTCAAAAAAAAATATATATATATATATATATATATATATATATATATATATATATATATATATATATATATATACTTCCTCAGCCTCCTCACATCCTACTGCTGCTCTCACACCTATGTCTTCTTCTCCATACCTCTGTTTTCCTTTTTTAGCTGTATTCCCTCACTAATCTCCTAAATGCTTTATTTATTATACCACATTACTATAGCAGGTTCATCAGCAATAATTCGGAGTGCTCAATATTGCCTCTTCCTTCTCTCTTCCAACCATTGGTCATTCTAGTTACACTTCTTGGCACTCCCAACACTCTTGGTAACCCCCCCCCCCCAAGCAAACTTACTATTCTTCATCCTATGTTTTTCAGAATTGCAAACATTAGCCCAGAAAGTATTTCACAGGGTCCAGTACAAAAGAAAGAATAATCTCAATTTCTATAAAATCAAAAGATCAAGTTATCATTTTGATTTCATATTTCAAAAATATTGTAATATTAATATACTGTTTGCAACTATCCCATTGAAAACATGATTTATTTATGTATTTATGTTTTATTAACTAGGTTAGGAATGCTGGGATCAAGCACATTTTGTGAGGAGAAATGAGGGGAAGCTCCCAGTGTGCACATGGATCATGTCACAGCTGTATTACTGTTTGAGATTCTTTTTTTAATAATTCCTTCTGCGGTCTCTCATCCTTCTCTGTTACCTTGAGCCACATTTACATTTAATAATCAGATTACAGCTCACATTGCAGCTATTGCAGTGATGCAGCCTAGCACATCAGTAACACTTTACATGCCCTGCAGTAATGTCCCCACTAAGCATTCTAGTGCAATATATCGGACATGGTATTCAGTCAGCTCTGGAACTTTAATCTAAGTTTAACTGCATTTCTGGCATAAAGCAGCTTGTGTCAAACCTACTAGAGTATATGCAGTTGTGTAACTAATAAATGGCCTGGTGATTCTGTAAAAACATACATCCTTAGCTTGATGTCTGATATCCTGCAAGCTGCCAGAAATTTTTGCTCATTGGATCAAAATGAGTGAGTGGGTACAGTTGTGTAAAATGCTATTTAGGGTAGGACAAGCAGATGGATGCTGGGTAATTTTATAGATGATAAGAAGATGTGAATATGTTAGATGATGGGGTATTTATGACCGATTTAGGCTTTTATTTCTATACAACGGTGGGTTCTGAAAGGGATATTTGCTGCAAATTTAGTCACATTATTATGGGATTGTTCAAGTTTTGATTTTTTGTGGTGGCTAGATGTTAGTAAGGATGACATTGCCATGAAGTAGTAAGGGGAGGAAGTAAGTAGAGGCAAGTGCAGTTTTAGTTGTGTTCTTGAGAAAGTTTTTGGCTCTATAAACCATCGCTTGTTTTTAGTGAATTTTTTCATGCATTTTTGTATGTGCAGGTCGAATTTAAGATGATTGTCCACTATCATCCCTAATAATTTGCTATGAGAAATGACTGCAATGGTTGTTTTATTAAAAGAGAGGATTTTATTTATTTCTTTTATGAGCTAGAGATATGGGGAAAAAATTAATATTTTTCTTTTTTTAGGCTGAATATAAGTCATGAGTTATAAAGCCATGTTTCAATTGCTGTTAAAGCTTCCTGAGCAAATGTTTACAGATCTGCCAGGTTGCCTGATGTGCATATGATTGGGGAATCATCTGCATATTGTATTAGGAAGGTCAGTTGTGTGGTTGTGTGGAAGGTGTTGGTGAGAATATTAAGGACTAAGCCTTATGCCATTTTACTGATTGACACCAATTGGACAAATAGCTTTTGAACCACAGAAGGGTGGGCTGAGGTAGACTAAGTAAGGACATTTGAACTAAAAGTTTCCTCTGACAATACTGGAAACAACCATACTTTTGGTTAAGTTGATTCTGACAACATCATTTCTAGAGACTAGCTTATTTATTCATGTTATTGTATTTTATTTGTTAAATGCAGTAGACAAATGACCTGCAGGGACCCTTTTGAGATGTAACCCAGGAGAACTGTCTAGTTATGTGGCTTTCTTCGAGCCACACAATAGATAAATGAAGGCTGGGGGAATCAAACCTTCTACTATGCAGAACGAGTCATTAACAAATCATAGCATTAGCTCCTGACAAATGATTAGCTGTTGCAAACTCCACTCTGTCTAGAACAAATGATATGAACAACTGGTCCAATTTCAGAAATTATGCATTCTCGTTGGGTAAAACATAACTGGTTGCGCATATCCCAAAATATGAAACAGACTCTCTGCCATGGATTCTTTCCCAAGTAAGAAAAATACATAAATAGAGTGGATTATGAATAGTTCTGAAACCACATTCAGGAGAAAATAGGTTGTAGTCAAATGAGATACAGTCCTTGTGAAAGGCAAAATGATGTCCCTAACAAGTAAAGACCTACATCTAAAGAGAGTCTATGAATAGAAGTGATGACAGTTAAGAACAGAGCTTTCAAATAGGTGGTCTTCATAAATTTAAACTGCGTGGTTTGAATAAATAAGAGATGAGCCTGTTAGTCAAAATGTTCAATTCCCAATGAGAATAGTTTGGGAAAGCTGGGTGAAGATGCAGAAGTCCTTTAAGAAATTGTTTAATAAGTCAGTTTTCAGCAAAGATGCTGCCCTGACAAGGTTACAGTTGACAGTGATCTCAGAAGTCTGCACCTCACCTGTGCAATAACTGTGATGCAAGTTCATGTAGCAGAAAATAATTGATGGGTGGAAGCCTTCTCAGAGGCTTCAGTTACTTATTACATACCTACGCCATAAGGTGGAGTCAGTTGTTAACCTAGATGATGAAGACATTTTTGCATTTTACTGAGCGAGGTCCCTTTAGTGCCAGGGAACTGGAGGACTTAGAACTTACTCTTCTCATCGAAGGCAAGGAAAGTGAACTTTGTTTTTCTTCTTTATGATTTGCTATCAGGTATGAAATAAGATTTGGGTTAACAGTGCAAACATTTGCAGACATTGTCCATGCCACAGGAGAGAGAACACATCCACCATGAGCTCTAGATTATCCTGCTGAAACAAGTAGAATATCTCCAGTGAGGTGAACAAGTCAGCCTCCAAGATGACCTTCTCAAGAAAAATGTTGAAGGACTGGATTTCTGAATCTTGGGACTTAAGAGAAGATTAATGTTGCATCTCAGGAAAAGTGCTAGTGAATTCACTATCCTACAAATGCTCCAGCTGTGAAATGCATGTTCCAGTTTATGTGTGTCTGCCAGACTCACAGCTTTTTTCAGCACAAAGGAATAAAAGTGTGCTGCCCCATTGGCTATACATTTACCTCACTATGGTGTGGTTGTCCAACGTGAACAGGAGTGACTCTGGTCTCAGCTCCTTTTCCACAGCCTTTAGGATGAGAAATAATGCCCAGAGCTCCAGCTGCTTTTTGTTTCACTTCTGTTTACAGGATATGTTTTCTCTGTACAACAGAGAAGCCCACTAAAATACTACTGATGTGATCAAAATCAGAACCTGTGATAAATTATGCTACAGAAAGGGAACGACTATTTTCAGCTTGATGAAACTGATCTACCAGTCCACAAGCAGGTCAATAATCTCATATAAAGAGAAAACTTGTAAGGCCATTATGGGTTTGTAACCATCAACACCTCAATACTGAGTGCAATCCAAGGCCCATTCCAATTGTCACCACCGTGTTCTGAAATGGAAGGTACCCCATGGTGAAGTGCAGGAACCTATTGTGAGGACCCCAGACTCTGCGCCTAGTTATACTATCTAGACACTATAGTGTGTCACATGATGCCCTGGATGTTGCCTAAAAAACATGATGTGTTCAATGAAATCAATGTTCCTAAGTCAGAGAGATGTTTTCAACCAAGGTAAGAACAGCTTCTACTTCACCTTATGTTATAAAATCTCCGCCAAAATTACTTGATAAGTTTGTATAGCTGTCTCTGGAGGAGGCACTTACTTCATCATATTTTAAAGTTTAATCTTTGCTCAAATTAAAACAAATAAATATCCCATAACTACAGTCCATGAGATAAACTAGTTAAATGGACAAATAAATACAATCTGGACAGCTAACAATTATTTTATACAGTCATCTCCATAGATAATGGAACAAGATTTCATATTTTGGTTTATTTCAGCAAATTGGCTGACTTTTTCATCAATGAATTTGTCTCAAAGTCAAAGCAAATGTGATTTCTTTTCCTGATAATCTAGGCTGAAATTTCTACTGTATTTCATTGCATGAACCTAAGGCTGACATATATATAATGCTATCATGAATACGTTAAATGCTAAACTAGACATAGGGCAGGATAATTGACAATTATATTAAATATGACAATTGTATGACAGCAAACAGTAATACTGGGGAAATTATGTCATTCCCCAAGGGCCTCTCCACTCTTAGCAGATTGATTATTTTCCTACAATGTCCACCCTGAAGGGCTTTAGAAAATGGACTATCTGTTAAATTGGTTTGTATTTGTTTCATTATTAGTATATGCATCTTGTTTTATATTTTTCATGTAAAATTCTAAAATAATTCCTTCCCCAAAGGTTTCATACTTTCCGTGGATATATAATTGCTGTTGGAGGACATATTTTACACACACACACACACACACACACACACACACACACACACACACATATATATATATATATATATATATATATATATATGGGTCCCCTTCAGATGGTCGAACTTTTAAAAGCTCAACTTTCATGTGGCTGAGACCATATGACCGAACTTTTAAAAGTTCAACCAGTCTGAATGGGGACCTCCATAGAGCACGGAATAGGAAGATTTCCCTTTACTGCAATGTAGCGCAATCTTGGAATTGGTATATTTAAATAGCAGGGGGTGTGGAAGGTGCAGGGTGGCTTGCCCCCCTGCTAGCACTGTTTAGTTTTTTTTTTATTTCTTTTTTTTTTTCACATTTTCGAACATTCAAATGTTCGATCATATGGTCTCAACCATATAAAAGTCGAGCATTTGGATGTTCGATTATGTGAAGTAGACCCATATATATATATATATATATATATATATATATATATATACACACACACACACACACACACACATATATATATATATATATATATATATATATATATATATATATATATATATATATATATTTATGTATGTTTGTGTGTGTGTGTGTGTGTGTGTATATATATATATATATATATATATATATATATATATATATATATATATATATAGGTCTATCTTACATGACCAAAAGCTCATAAAGCCAAACTATATTTTGCAGAGATGAAAATAACAAAACTGAAAATGCCGAACCATGTAGTTTTTCCTAGGGCACTTGTCCAATGTGCCATTTTCCCCGCTGTAGTGTGATACCAGAGTTGGTATATATAGTTAAGGGTGTACCCCCTACATCGGGGCGGGGTGTGGGACATAGACCCCCACCTAGGTGGGTTTCAGATAGTACAGTGTGTTTTAGTGTAGTTTTTGGCAAGTGTTTACTTGTCCTGAGAAAAACTATATGATTTGGCATGTTCAGTTTTGTTATTTTTGTCTTGGCAAAATAACATTCGGCTTTATGGACTTTTGATGATCTAAATTAGATACAGATCTATATCTTTATCTATATCTGTCTATCTTTATATGTGTGTGTGTGTGTGTGTGTGTGTGTGTGTGTGTGTGTGTGTGTGTGTGTGTGTATCTGTGTGTGTCTGTGTGTGTCTGTGTGTGTCTGTGTCTGTGTGTGTGTAAAAATTAAATACTTACCTAAGTACTTACTTAATGTGGATAATGATGCATATAAAAAGAAAATGTTTCATCTTTTATTGAATGTCAGTGAGTATGAATCCTCTCACTAATATAAGATTTAGATGGCTTTCAGATTAATAGATTCTTATACAGAAACATGGTATTTCCAAGGTCTAATTACCGATAAATTAAGTCAATATTTGAGAGTTTTCAATGCACAGGTTCCATATTGTTTTGGTCTGCCCGAAGTCCATACGAATATATGCAGTCCCACTCTTGATCCAATTGTGTCTATCAGAGGACCTAACATGGATGGATAGTTTAGCTATTGTTGGAACAAACAGACAAATTAATTCTGCAGCAGCATCATGTTCTTCATTATAGTAATGATTCATAGGATATGATTACTGGTTTGAGAAACTTATAAGCTGGGCCTAGAGATTTGTTGGTGATGATTGCTGTACAGATCCTATACTGTAGAATACAAAATATATTGGAAATGAGTTAGTGCTGAATATGCAACACTATGTATCTCCCCCACCAAAAAAATAGAATGCCAGATAACATTTTATATTATTATTTTGTGATTTTTGAAGGTCATTTGTTTAAGCAAATTAATGGTGTACCAATATATGCAACTATGGTCCCTAATTATTGGAAGACATGAATATATGTATGTCAGAATTTAAGAGTAAAATTAAACCTCATAAATGTTTTATTGGTGATGAGTTTATAATTTGGGATGGTTCAATAAGTTGGTTACAAAATGTTATGCTTTATTTAAAGCAAATTGATGTCTTTTTTAAAATTTGTGATGAAATGTGATTATTCACAAATTATTTTTTAAATATCACGATTATTAAAGAGGAAGAGAAACTTAATTCATCCCTTTCAAGGAAGGATATTGCAAGTAACAGATACTTAAGTTTTTTGAGTACGAATCCACTCTGACTGAAATAAACATTGTTAAGAGGACATATAATTAGGACATAAGGACATAATAGGCTCATGTGTGATAAGGAGGTTTTATTGAATTTTATATATATATATATATATATATATATATATATATATATATATATATATATATATATGTATTTTTTTTATAAGATATATTTCTTAAAAGAGGATAGCCAGAAAGTATTATTAATGCATATATTTTAATGCTGTACAGGAAAAAGCAAGGCAAGGACAAGGCTATTTTAAATGAGTATATGGAGAGAAATTATATTAAAAAGAAGCTGAATAAGGAAACATTTTGTACAGTGAAATGTCAGTTGTCCTATAGGGTATTGTATGTATGATCCAGACATTGTCTAAGGTACATTAAATCATTGGGTCTGATACTTTCAATTATTTGAGAATTTTTTATGACTCAGCTAAAAACAGATTTAATCTATTTATGACCTCTTTCATACAGCACCAGCTTCTTTGGGATACAGATGAATATCTTTTTCTTTACCTTCTCATGTAGTATGCTGACCTCCCTTTGTAATATCACCTGAGCATTTGTTTTCTGGTTCAATCATTGGCTGGGGTGCCTTCTGTATGGAGTCTGCATGCCCTCCCTGTGTTTGTGTGGATTTCGTCAGGGTGCTTCAGTTTCTTCCCACATTCCAAAGACATGCAAAAGGTGGATTGGATGCTGTAAATTGGACATAGTTATGAGGGTGTATGTGAGTGTGTGGTGTGGAATAGTTACTGTGGCAGGGCTAGCCACATGGCACTGTAAACTTTGACTCTAGATGATTGTCACTGTTAAGTGACATCCCGAGTCCATGTGCAGAAATGTGAAATAGGGGTTGTGAATGGATGGATGGATTTGTTTAGGTATTCATGAGGTACATGAAATCAAGTGTATCCACAGTGGTGCAGCGGTTAGTGTTGTCACCTCACAGCAAGAAGTTCTCTGGTTCGATTCTAGGCTTGGATGTCTTCTGTGTGAAATCTACATGTCCTCCTTGCAGTCACTTGGGTTTGTTCCCACACTTCAAAGATATGCAGTAGGTGGATTGGACACTCTAAAGTGAGTGGTACAGATCAACTACCACAGGGCTAGCTACCCAGTGGTGTAAGCCTTGGCTCGAGCTGATTGTCACTGTGGAAGTACACCCTGACCCCATGTGCAAAATGGGAAAAGGGGTTGAAGATGGATGGATGGAGGTATACAAAATAAAGAACTCTCAAACAAGCTATAATAAAATGGGAAAAAGTTGTTTTAGTATCTGATGAACTGATCTGTCACTCAGCAATTAGCTTGTCCTACAACAAGTTTAAATACAGTTACAATGGAAGCCATTTGTTTAGACACCAATAGGGTATACAATGACCTAACAAGTAGCTGTAAAATGGCCATATTAAGCTGTTTAGGCAGGGTATAAATCTTGATGTTGTTATGGGTGGTATGTAAATCTTTAATCTGTGGAAAAAAAATATTCCGTGCTAGATCCCTTGAGTTATTTAAGATCATGAGGTATTTTATGCCTTTCAGGCTGAAATAAGAAGCTAAGTGGTTGTAGAAAAAAAAGTTTAGGAAAAGGGTCCAGCATGTCAGATTAAGATGAGCTCTATCAGATAATATCTGTGGGGCCAGGATTTAGTCCTCTCAGTAGCAAGACTAAGCATAATCTTTGAGGTAATACTCAAACAAGATTGATATGATGCTATGTTTTGCATCCTCAGAGTTACCAAGGAGAAAGATACATCTTGTAAATTTGTAAACCAAATTTAAACTAATGTCCTTCTTTAGCCCCTAATAATTTATTTTAATCCATTCTCATATGGTATAGGTCTTACAGATCTATGGAAGTTTAGCTATATTCTAATATTTTTTTAGGTTGCAGTTGCATGTAAGCTAAAATTTTACAGTTTAGCATCATTGACTTTGGATACACAAACATGTTTAACTTTAGATAAGCAAATGTATTTATTTGCAGAAACATAATGTTTAGATTCATACTTAATATCTTACTAATACAGATGTCAGGAATGAACCTGGTTGCAGGAAAAACAACCAGGGTAAAGCATTAAATAATGACTGTACTTTCCAAGAAAAATACTGTAGTCTTCCATGTATTTGAACTTGCTTTATTAAGGTAACCAGTGAATATGTGAGATGTCACTGCACCAATGACTTTCTCTGCATTGGTTA
Source organism: Protopterus annectens (assembly GCF_019279795.1). NCBI lineage: Eukaryota > Metazoa > Chordata > Ceratodontiformes > Protopteridae > Protopterus > Protopterus annectens. Next base: position 376,692,040 of record NC_056738.1, on the reverse strand, counting down.
AATTTGCTCATGGCTTTTATGAGGATTATGCTATAAAGTAAATCCAGTGTTCCTTTGCATCACCAGCCCACTAATGCAGCCCTCCTCAGGTGTTATTTGGCTCTTGTATGGAGACAAAGTTGGACATCTAAAAACAGAAGAGTACAGTGACTACAGGGCAACTGATAGTCAAGGGAAGCCAAAATGTGATGATAAACAAAAACATACTACAACAATATTTATGAAGGTAGAATGCCTGGAAAATAATTGCCATGTACTTCTCTGTGCCCATTTACTGATGTTTTAGCAAATCAGTGCATGTAGGGTGCTACATTTAATTATCTGGGAGAACTCATTAGTGAAATTTCTTAAGTCATCTGTACATCCTTGGAAGTGCTGCTTTAGGAGAGCCTCTTATGGGTCCTCATATCTTGTAGACCCCAGATGTTTGATGCAAAAAGAAGCATCAGCAAAGCCCAAGTAAAACATTCTGTCATTCACTGACAGCTGTAAGCAGCATATTCCAGCCCTGCAATGCATTTCAATGAGGCAGCTGACAGCCACTTCCTGACTTAGATGCCAATGAACACTCTTATACTATGCAGGCACCATTTAATGAACACTTCTTAGAGCTTGCTGCATACTTGTGTCATTAAGTTAGTGCTCAGACAGTAATACATTAGCCATTATGCCTCACATTTTGGAAATGCTCACTTCCATGTGCTTACTATTAAACATTCACAAAGAAACAGTATATTTGCCCCATTTAGTCCTTCTGTTTCTGCACACCAAGACTTTTATCAAGGTATTAGTTATGATAAAAGGAGCATAGCAGAGCAGATCATAATTCCTTCATGTGAAGGCAAGCAGACAAAGTTAGTAAATTCAAATACAGCCAAACCTCATGCCATTTCTTTTCTAACAGAAATGTGAGAAGAATAATACAAATATATTGGCACTTAAGTGGCACAAGAACACATGAAATATAACACTTCAGAATGTTACTGCAGGACATACTTTGTTAAAGTGAATATAAGTTACAGTGAACCTGCAGAAAAACCAGAGTATGTAGGTCTGAGGGGCTGAATCTCTAGGAAAGCCACATTAATGATGATCACAAATCTATCAGTAAACCAAACATGCTCAACAGCTACAAACAGCAGTGTGGTCTGATGCAATTAGAGGAGACCATCATGCTGTCTTGTTGTTGTTGTGTCTTTCGGCTTTTTCCCGGTTAGGGGTCGCCATAGCAGAACTCCGGTCCACTAATGATTGGTAGTTGATTTTTACATGCCGAGTTACCAGCCCTGAAGCACAACCTTCAATGAAGGTATGCCCATTCATGCATGTCTCCACGCAGAAGACGCTCTAGCTGAGAATCGAACAGGACAGCATCTTATTGTGAGGCGACAACGCTACCGCAGCACCACCACCACGGACACCATCATGCTTTCTAGTATGTATAAAATGTTATATTTTCTTGGATTTTTAGTAGCACAGCAGCAGGGACTAGAAATTAATGCTGAAGACATGTAACAGCTGATAATTGGTCTGCAGTAACTCTAAAATGCACTATGGGTCAGAATCAAAGACAGCAGAGCAACGGGCAGACTAAATACTACTGTCTGCAGAATGATACTATAGTCTTCAAGCCCTCACCACTGCCCAGCCATGACATCCTCTTGCGCATAACATTAAAGAAGTAGATGGGATGTGTTTCAGATATGGAATAAAATAAGTTGGTTCAGCAAAAAAAAAAGTACTAATGTGAAAGGTTAAAAGTATGTAGTCACTTAAACAGCAATGATCATAGGCACATATATAGTGTTACTTCCCAAAGGCATCCGCTGTCACTCTGCAATGCAATAAATGCTGTTTTACTGCTAGCCATCAATGTTGGCTCCATTTCTGTTTCATGATTCAATACTTCTGAGTTTTAGTTTCAGCTCTTAAACTGCCTTGCATTACCCACTTCAAACTACACCCAGAGTAATGCACTCTGTCAGAACCTGGTCTCTGAATAATTCCAAGGACAGCCTATATGAGCTGTAGTTTGTTATTGCACAGACATGGGCCTTTGTCTCAAGAAATTGGTTGTAACATAGCAGCTGGATGCATGAGATGTCTACTAGCTAACTTATCCTTGTATATGAGATTTTTAGAATTGGAGGAGAAATTCTGATCTACCCTCTAACAACCAAGACCAATGCAACTGTACTTAGAAAAGTGAAGCTCTGTTCCAGGAATGCTGAGTTATGTACAGCATTATATTTTGACACCCTACCCCCCCCCCCCCACACACACACACATACACAGAACCATATATGATAAAAAAATTGTGACCTGATAAGATATTAGCCTATCCAAATGTACCAGTGTTCACTCCCATCTGTGTCAGTAAGGTAATCCTCTTTATTAATCTCATATATTTTCTGATACAAATGTGTATCACTTTCCACTTACTGTTGATACATTGTTCACTTTGTTAAGAATCCTCGTGCTTAATAATATGGATAATACAGCCATTATGCCTTATCATCTTGTTAGGTGCTCTACTACTCGGTTAACAGAGCTTTATTATTTATGACTGTAACAAGGAAGTCCCACTTTAATAATGGAGCTTGGACTTCAAATGACTAAGTAATAAAAAGAAGGGGGAAGCAGCTCATTTGCATTTTTCTTCTATGTTGGGGAGGTGCAGATACCTTTGCTTGGTAACCTCTGGTTTCAGTTACAATGAACAAGATCATTTGCGCTCTGCTTACAGTTAGGGAAATGTACAACGTGTGACGGTGCACCCAAACTAGATCTGCAGAAAAGGAAACATCCAAAACAACAAGAGAAAAAAACACCCAGTCACTAAACCAGTAAACAATATAAGGGTGCAAAGGAGGCTCGAGTAAAGTATTCTTAGTTGATCCTTTTATTCCACATAAACTCTACAATATGACACACATTTTCATCTAAAAAGCAGACTTCATCATCTTTTAACTCGAGCCTCCTTTACACCAATACAGAAAAGGAAACATAAAAATGAGGACCACAGCGAAACGACGCCTCAAGAAAGGAAGTTATGACCAGGACTATAAAGTAACACAATAGTCAAACTGCATAAAGTGACAGGTAATAGTAACACTGGGAAGGCATTCACCAGCTTTATTCTAGGGTGATAGTTCTGTACCATTTTATACTGCCTAGAAAATCAGAATTGTCACTCATGTAAAGAGACAGGAAATTCACAGCAGAGGCACATAAATTACACAACAAAAATCTTTGTCATGCTCATTGTTAAAGGAAATGAAAACAGATACAGATTCAATAGATCAGCTATGCTTTACCCTTACAGCTTTAGAAATCCTGAACAGATGCTTACAGTGTCATGTTTGTGAATCCTGGAAAAAGGTTTTAGTTTTAGACAAAGATTTTAAATGATGATAAAATGACAAAGATTTGGTACTTTACATCTACAAAATACAGAAGCCTGGCAGCGTTCAAAGAAGGTTGCAGCCCACACGGAAGCAAGTGATTCACAGTGGCAGAAAGGATATTGTACTTGTAGTCCAGCAATGGGAATATTTATGTCTTAGAGCGGCATGTGACCAGCAGTTCATCAACACAAGATGCCAATAAGGAGGAAGAGAGTTGCAGGGGATGGTGCATTTATCTGAGCAGCCAGAAACATACAAAGTTAAGGTCATTAATACTTCTGGACAGATAGCTTATAAGGCACAGCCAAGACTATGAATAAAAACCAAACTAAAAAAAGAAACATATTAATTTCAAGAGGAGAATGATGACCATTATGACCTGCATTTTTATGCCAGTGGACAGACTATGAGGGCTAACAGTTAAGTGAAAGGTAGGATATGTAAAAACAGCATATTAATGTAAGGATTATTTAGGTTAGTAATTCTGACCCATTAAAAGCACCAATATGAATTCCTATTACAGTGAAAAGTATTATCTGGAATCATCCAAGTGTGCTACAGACTTTGTCTGGTCAGTCTCATGCTCCAACACAGCAATCAGCATCTAAATTAGTGATAAAATAAATACATGTAATATGAAGCGTTGATCCCCTGCTGTGCAAAGACATCTAATGCTCTGTATGTTTCCTGCTGTATAAGATTGTAATATGCTTGCAGACAGAAAAGCACGGCCCTGTTTTGCTACCCCATGGTGTTTAACCCTTTTTCTTCTTTTCCCTTCTAATGTAGTTATCAGTGCTATTTGTTATTGTTCGCACTGTCTGTGAATTCCCATTGTGCAGGTATAATGTCTGATACCACAAGAACCTGGAGTTTTTATTCATCCCAAGCTCTCTAAAGAGATTTTTTTTTGTTATTAATAAAGTATCCCAGGAGTATTTACCTGTTTAAACAGTTATTAAAAGCAGCACATAATGCATGTGGACGTTGTGGTAATTAAAGTCAGCACACTTGATATACTTCACTTGCAGGCTGATGTTACAACTAGTTAGCTGCAATACCATATTTAAAGAGAACCATGTACAGCAAGGATGTATCTTTGATACCTCACTGTAGACCTTGAGACAACATGAGACTGTCACATGGATCTGTGTTTAAGGGTGCATTAGGATGTCATTAGTTATTTACCACTATTAATACTGTATTGAAAACAAGAGGTATTCTTTTAAACATTGAAATACAAATGCTGATACATGATAAGGATCATTTTGACAACCTCACTTCAATCTTTAACTTACTAGTAAAGCACCAGGTTTTGCTTAATCAACAGAATTACTTTCTTCATCCATTTTTAGAATTGTCTGATCTGTGACCCCTGCACTACTAAATTAGTCCATGTTTTTGAACCTAAAACCAAAGACTGTACCAAACATTTAATGCACTTTCTATGAAATAATGCCTCCCTACATCTTTCCCAAGGCAATCACCATTTCCCATTTATTGTACCTGCTCAAGTCCCCCCAAAAATATGCTTTTATATATATATATATATATATATATATATATATATATATATACACATAAAAAACGGTGCAATCTCAGAGGGTTCCATGGATATATTTACTTCAGTATGGGTTCTGGTGAAAATGGTCTATCATTTCAGATCCTATTCTGAAATGTTTCCTTCCAGTTTGCAGTACTCTAAATATAGGCTTACGAAAATGCATATAAAGAGCAACAACATTTCTTATTTTCGGCTGCCAGTACCTCTTCTCATGTATTACAGTAGCTCAGCCTTCATTGCTGTTTTATCACATTGCCTACTTACCTTAAAAAAATAAACATTAAGAAAACTAAAGTAATATCTATTGTTCAATGATCCATAAACAAAATTTACAAATTGGCTTAATTTACTTTCAGTACCCCTGTGGGTGTCCAATAGTAAACCTGCTCATAAGATCTGTTTATTCCTTCCCAAAAGAGGTATAAAGGTTTAGTGAGCAAAAATGAAACTAGAGTGACTTCTTTAATACAATCTAATAGTATTACTGATACAAATAAAAAAAGTTTAAATGAAACTGTAGTAAACTTAGGTAGTAGTGAGTGAAATTATTACCAAGTGAAACTTGTGTAGCTTTAACTTAAAAGTAAGTGCAACGTAGGAACGATCTGTGGACAAGCAAACAGTAAACACTGTTGCTTTAACTGCATTTCTCTGGTAATGTTAATATATTCTGTACACAATCTATTAATATTGCTATTATAAGACACTTAAGACAATGCAATGACATAACCGCTGATAAAATATGTTTGAGATGGCTAGTTTTGTTCAACATTCCCATTATCAGACTCCTGTAGCTTGGTGTCCATAATGTTAATTGCTACAGGAGTCAAAAGCAGGGTGCCTCCTTGGCCCTCTTCAAAAGGAACCGTGACAATTGGATGGGAGATAGGAAATTCACCCCAGGGATCACGTCAGTCACCCTGCTAGACAGAGGTCCAGGGAAGTAAATATTGTGGGAAGAAATATCCAGGGAATTGTTATGGCTAGGCTTGTATAGACCCTAGGGCCAATAGCCTAGTACCAACCTATGAACCTATGAACTAAGATTTTTCATCTCCTACTTGACGGATGATTGACATAAGCATCTGATGCAAGGCTGAAACCGTGTTTGAAGAGAAAATGCATTTGAAAAAATTTGTCCTGACACCTCAATGTGAATTGTATAGGTGTTCAGTAACACAATGACAATGATCTGCTGGTATTTATAATGAGCAAAAAGGCACTAACTAGAACCGTGGCGGTAGACAAGAAGATGACGTGCCTATATGCTTGCTTGCCGACTATTGACATGCAAGTGTTTCAGTAAGGAGTATCTATTTTACATATATGTCAATAACTGCTAATTTAAATATGACAAAATCATAGTATTATGTGTCAGCCAATGTAGCAAAGTCAACATCTATGCAATCTTGCCCAAGAGGATGTGCTAAAATCAAATTTTGCCGAAAAACCTACTAACCCCTTATGTATCTCTAAATAACAATAATAAATGCATTGAAAAGGTATAATTCTTCAGATATCTAGGCCTAACTCTTGATGTCCTCATTAACAATGTCAACATACAACAATAACCTAAACACTTGGCACTTTATGGCTACTGCAAAATATCCTACCTACTCACTTCTGAATATAGCGCTTATAGGTAAAAATATCATCTAACCACAGGTAAAATATGGTCTACCCCTCCTTGCCTATGTTTGAAAGAAAAAAACATAATTTACAGAATTACAGACTATGCTCTTTGTCAGACTCTGATGCCTTCTTCTCCTCTCTCCCCAAACAGAGCACCACGGCATTATTATCTGGAGGACTAACTGGATGCTAATACTATAATGCCATGATTTTCTCCTTTCTATTGTCATTCAAAAAATAGAGCTGTGGTGGTGCAGTGGTTAGCATCGTCGCCACACAGCAAGAGGTTCTCCCATTTGATTCTCATCTGGACTGCCTTCTGTGTGGAGTCTTCATGTCCTCCCCACGGTCGAGTGACGTTAAAGACATGCAGGTAGGTGCGAGCGTGAATAGGTGTGCCTTCGTTGAAGGTTGGGTGTCAGGCAGGCAAATCAGCATCGTAAAATCTACTGCCAGTTATGAGCAGACCGGAGTTCTGCTGTGGTGACCCCTAACCGGGAAAAGCCAAAAGACTTTATTCTCATTCAAAAAATACTCCACAGTGACAGACTACATACACTCAAATCCAGATTGGCAGTAAAAACTTCACACTACCAGCTGCACACCCATGAAAATATTGCAGCAATATTGCAGAAAATTAAAAGCATACTGAAGTGTACTGACCATGCTTTCTCCTATTTAGGAACCCAACTATGGGCTGATTGCTCCGCTGACATTAGCCTGCCAATCAGACCTAGCACATCTTGTACTAATTTGTTTGCTTTGCAGTTTTGATTAATACTGAAGCTTGTGTCTATGTATATTACTTTGTGTTTATATTAAATATGATTATCTTTGGGTTTGTAAAGTCTTTTCTGTGCTGCAGCTAAAATGCATCCATTTGGGTAAGTCAACCATCAAGGTTAAACTAAATCAACTAACTAATGAGATTTGAGTGTCCTGTGTACTCTAATTTTTACTGTTCCCATTACTTCTCCTATATTTATATAGTCTATTTAAATGTTACAGCTTCCATGATTAAATTCACATTTGGTGCATTGGATTTAAGCTCCTGCTCTTCCTTTTCAGTCATTGTCATCATTTCTGCATCTTAGTGTGTGATATGCTCAATGCCTGTATTTGTGTCATCAGACAAATTGCTCACCTTTAAATCCAGATGTAATGTAACTTCAATCTTGCTCATGTTGAAAGAAACTTGTGCTAGATCTCTCTGACCCCTATGGTATACCATTTTGAACATGTTTTCATATGAGGGGATTCCATTTTCTGTTATTATTTATGTGCCTCATCATGTTAAGCAAATAAATGTCAATCACTGCTAATTAAATAGGACAAAATCATAGTACCATATGTCCGTCAGTCTAGTAAAGTCAACTTCTATGCAATCTTGCCCGACTTCTTCAACGTCTACCTAGTTAATTTAAAATTGTTTTGTGTGTCAAACTGGCCATAATTCCATTTCAGAAGCCAAAGACATTTTAGTTGAAATCCTAACACTATAAGTTAAAATAAGAAAAGAAAACTGAAGTAAAAAAAATGGAAACTCACTGCTACACTTTCCAAATGTTTCTACGAGTTGGCTGTACTTCCTGACAAGGGGTGTGACACCCTGCCACTCACACATGCTGTACTTAAAATAGAGGAACAGTCTGAGATACATCAGCCTTAGAATTAAAGTAAATCGGCTTCATTTGCTTTTATACTTCATCAATTCCTAGCACAGTGATTACTCATTTTCAAATGCTTTGTTAAAGTCTAAATATTCATGTATACAAAATCATGTATGCTGGAATAATCCAATGAGGCGAAATATATTTGTGTGTGTGTGTGCGTGTGTGTGTGTGTGTGTGCGCGTGCGCGTGCACGCACACGTGCATGTGCATGTTTGTGTGTTTGATTTACTGAAATTAAGTGCTGTCTTTTTCAGTAGCAGAAAGATTGAATTGTGTGTAAACTAAGTGTTGGGATGGAAATGTGTGTGAGTATTTGTGCTTTAATAAAAGAGAGTAAGGGCTAGAAATGGGGTGTCACTATGGGCACCTCTTGTGCTAATTCCTATGCGAATTTAGTTATGTACTTTTGGGAGTTAGGCCATCTACACAATAGTCCATATATTAATAGAGTTAAATTTTATAGAAGATTTGTGGATGATGTTTTTATGTTTTGAGATGGGGATCATAACTCTTTGTTCCAATTCGTACAGCAGTTAGAATTAACTACTGATTTTTTAAATTTACTGTTACTAGCTCCCATGATCGTGTTGACTTTCTTGATGTATCTGTTTATAAGGATGGGAATGTTCATACCACATTATTTAGAAAATCATGCTGGCGGAATGGGCTTTTGAGCCATAATAATACGCACCCCCGTCACATTTTTCCAAATATCATTAAAAGCCAATATATGAGAGTTCAAAGGATATGTGAAGGGAGTGAAACCCTTAATTCGGAGATGCACAAAATGAAAAGCATGTTTCTGGATAGAGGTTATAAGAAGAACATGATACAGAGAGTGGAAAGGGATATAACAACACATGTTAATAATGTGCAGTCTGAAGCTGCAGTTATTTCCCCACCCAGTAACGATGTTCAAACACGGAATAGGAAATATTTTTCCTTTACCAAGGACTATACTAGTAACAACAAAGTGGTAAAAGATATTGTTCACAAATATTGGCCACTTTTGCTCACTGATGATTCCACTGCTAGAATTGTAGGTGAGACCCCACATTTCACATTTCACAATAATGCTAACTTGAAACAGCTTTTATGTAAGGACAAGAGGAACAAGCATTCTATAGACAGCAAAAGATTAGGTACTTATGCATGCAGGAAGTGCAAATTTTGTGATGATTTATGTACACAACAAACATTCAACTGTCCCAACACTTTGTTTAAATTTGAACCCAGGTTCTGTGCTGATTGTGATACTAGTAATCTGGTGTACTTGGCTACGTGTGATACATGCCCATGTTATTACGTTGGCAAAACCACTCGTATAAGTAAACATCTATATGAAATACACAAAAAGAATGAATTTAATGCTTTGGCCAAGCATGTAATGATATTTCCTGAACACCGTTTTTTGTTTAGGGTTTTACAACCAGTGTACAATAATATCAGAGAGGGGTAATACCAATAACTTCCTTGAACAACAAGAACTTCATTGGATACTGAGGTTACAAGCACATAAATATCCAGGAATAAATAACAGTATCTCTATTAAGCCTGTATTGAAAGGACGCAGGCTGAGAAAAGTTTAAATTTGTGTTCTGTGTTTTTAATGCTCAGTTGATATTTAATTAGTGTTAATTGTTATGAGTTGTTTATTGGTTATACTATTGTATTTAAACTGAAGGTTTTTATTTGATTTTAGAGGATCTGATGAAGGGTTTGCCAGTGGCTGTGGATGTACATCAGGGTTCAGTTCTGAGCCAGCTGCTGTTCATACTGGTGATGGACTACACTAGCAATGACGTCTGAGAGAGCAGATCAACAAAGCTTTTGTATGCAGATGATGTGCTATTACAAGCAGACTCCAAACAAGCACTTCAGCAAATGATAGGGGAATGGCATCCAAAATGAATGAACATTGGGTGAAATTCAGGACAGACAAGAAAGTTGTCCTGACAGCTCAAGGAGTACAAAAACAAGAAAATAAGTATATTTTGTGATTCTTCTGCACTTTTTGAACTGTATTTTATTGAACTGCTGCACTATTGCTTTTTTTTTTTATATATTTGAGCACTAAACCAGCCATCTTACATTAACAAGGGCTCCCCTGCACCCTTGTGGTAGAAGAGTATGGATACAATCTTGTCTGAACTGGGGATTGCTAGAGGAAGGTTCATTGGGTGATTTCATATTGGTAGATTATCTTAAAAGTGTTTTAATTTCACATGTATTTAAGCCTCTCATTTGTGCATTGCAGCGCACCATTCAACAGGGGTTAGTGGTCCTCTGTATAGACACCAATGCCCTCAAACTCAAATTTCCATAGACATCTGTCAGTGAACCTCTCCCAAGCTTCCCCACTGCATTACAGATGTATTGAGCAGCGTTGCCACACTTATTATCCATAGTCTTCAATAGAACAAGCACCTTTGTTAGTCCTAGCACAAAAACTGGTTCAAACTAGCCCCCTCCCACCATTAATAGCACATACTGTAAAAACCTGCTATAATGGATGGGCAGTTTCCCATCATTTTACCTGCCAGCCTGATTGACATGGGCATTCTGAGGCAATGTACTCCTAGAACAAACAAATACCCCATGTGAGAGATGTATTTGTGGTATGAAAATGGAATCAATTCTTTCATGTAACAGCAAACGGGACATCAGACAAGTTGTCAGCACACACACATCACCTCTCACACAAAATGAGGTCATGATACATAAACCCACATATGCGGAGGTACTCACCTGAAGCCTACCAAAATATCAGACTGCTCACAAAAGTAAACCACCTGCACACACTGCTATGCAGATAGAAACCACTACACATTATAACACCTACACCCTTTTAGGCAAAACACCTCAAAACATAATGTCTTCATCATAGATGACTCCATAGTGAGACACACAGATGTTCCCCTTAACAGGCTGGACAAGGAGAAGGTTATGGTCAGCTTCCTGTCAGGTGCAAGGACCAGTCAAAATGCACATTCACTCGAGTCACTCAACAACAAGTACCGTTATGACTCTGTCATAATCCATGTTGGAGTGAATGACTTGAGATATACCTCTCTGGACTATATGAAGAGAGATATGGCTGAACTCTCTGATTATGTGTCCCAGGCAGGTATGACCCTAGCCCTAAACAGCATTCTACCTTCACCCATGATGATGCCACAATATAAACAAAAATGATCGACTTCAACAACTGGCTTAGCTTGTGGTGTCACTCCAGAGAGATCCAGTATCTATCAGCCTGGGAAGACATGGTTGATAGGACATGCTGCTTTGCCAGAGATGGTCTGCATCTGTCTCGTCTAGGCTTTTGGACACTGGCAAATGCATTTGCCTTGCCCCGTAGTGCCTTTTTTATGCAATGTCAAAACAACAAAATTCCTGATGTAACAAAATCCACTTGAGACAAACTCAAAATTCAGCTGCTTAATGCTAGGAATTTAAACATGAAACTGCACTTCCTGGAAGCACTCCTCACCTTGGAAGATGATGATGTTTGTGCAATCACTGAGATATGGTTCAAGGCTGTGGAGAGCACCCCGACTGTGCAAGATGACAATGCTTTCCACATGTTCAGGGCTCAAAATGAGCATAAAAGAAACAAAGGTGGAGGTGCATCCATCTTCATTAAAGCCGAGTACACCTTGAGATTGGTCAGAAAGTACAACTTCCTCAAACTGCTCCATGTCCAATTAACTGTAGGCAAAATACACCATCATATCATTGCTAGCTATAGGTCCCCCAGCATGAACTAAGAAAAGCACACCACCTACCTGGACTTACTGGAGTCACTCACAATACAGACTGACACTTTAGTCATGAGAGATTCCAACTATCCTTCCATCGACTGGGTGACATACACGAGCATGAACATGCTCAAAATGCTCTAGAACAGATATCTACACCCCCACAAGAGGATCAAATGTCCTAGACATAGTACTTAGCAACATGGGGGGGTCACTTCACTCCCCACTGTGTGATGTCTGCCCTGGTGAGGTCAGACCATAAATCAGTTTCATTCGAAATAACTATTGAACTTGGCACCACTACAGGGGCAAAAATACTAAAATGTTTTCCAAAGCAAACTAGAGCCTGCTAAGTGGTATAAAACATTTTATACCCCCTGCAATCACAGGCAATAATGAGTTCTATACAGAGGTGTACACAAATGCCCTGTATAACACTTGAGCAAATTTATAGACTCTACTTTTCCTGAATAGATTAAGATCAGGTCCTTCTCGAAAAAACAAGCACCCTGGTGGACCTCAATTATAAACAGATTATATAATAAAAGGAAGAAACTGATTTCTAAGAAAAAGAGGGAACTGGCTCAGCAGAGGAAGAACTCCCTCCACAGCTTGAGCAAGCAAATCAGATATCTTGTAAAGTCCTCTAAAGCTAATTATGAATCTAAAATAGCATTTCAAGCTAAGGATAATCATAAGGCATTCTTTAACTACATTTAAAACTCTAAAAGGGAATGCCTAGCTATGTGCAAAACTGGTAGTAGATGGTACCACTCATACTATACAGGAGGAAACTGCCAACCTTATTAGTTGACAGATTTGGAGCAAACTTCACCTACTTGTCCCCACCAGCCATATGCCAAATCATACCTGACATCAGTTCTCTGCCCAGTATCTCTAGAGATCAGGTCATATATGTGCTATCCAAGGCCAAAAACATAGCCTCAGTGGGACCAGGTAACATCCTAGGTTGCTTATTAAGCAATCTAAAACAGAACCTAGCAAACCCATTTGGTGTTCTCTTTGACCACAGCCTGAGAACTGGCTTTGCTCCAGCAGAGTGGAGAACAGCAATGACAATTCCCTTGTACAAAGGGGGGGCATCAACTGACCCTGAGATCTATAGATATAGATCCATACGTTTAACTAGCCTCATCTGCAAGGCCATGGAAAGAATCATCATGGACCTTATCAACAAGGACATAGGCAACTTTCAAACTCTAGACCCAACCCAGTTTAGCTTTGTTAAAGGTAGAGCATGCTTATTAAACCAAGCAAACTTCTTCGAGAAAGTCACCAAAGCCCTGGATAAAGGTAAGATGGTCCATACTGCCTATATTGACCTAGCCAAGGCATTTCACACCACTCAGGTGTCATGGAGAAACTCTCCCAGCTGGGGATTATCCATTACGCCACTAGATGGGTAGCCAGTTGGTTCACTAACAGAACACATACTGTCAAAGTTGGTGATACCACCTCTACCAGTACACCCATCACCAGCAGCATACCAGAAGGATCTATGCTGGGCCTTTACTATTTGAAATCTATTTCTCGTAAGTCCAGGCTAAAGTAGATGGCCTTTGGCTTACCAAGTTTGCTGATCATTGCAAAGTGGGTGCAATCGAGTGCCCCAGTGATGTTAAGATATTACAAGAGGGGCTAACACAGACTAACACAGACGAATGAGTGGTGCCAAAGCCATGGTCTAAAATTAAATGCAAAAAGGTGAATTATTACTTGTAGTGTACTGAAGGATTTTAATGCGTATATTGCCTTGTTTAATGAATTTAGAAATATATATATATTTTTTCATAATAAATGAGCACAGTATTCGGAATGCCTGGAAAAGAAGCATGACTGTGAATGTGTTTTTTTTTTTTTTTTGGGGGGGGGAGTCCTAGTGCAGCTAGTGTAAAGAACATACATGTGCTCAGTTTTCAAAGCCACATAAATGCTAGTAAAAGCAATGAAACACATATATTTATGACACAAAACAGTAAAGACAACTAATGTTAATGTTGTTATTGGCCTTCTAATAATTTTATGCTTATTCGTGCTTATACAGCCATTGTTATACACACCGTGTAGCTTCTAGGCAATTAGCAAGCAGGTTTATAGATGACTTCCTAGCACTCTGTACTTCTGGTTGTTTATATCTGACAGGGCTGCTTTACATAAGAAACACTATCAATGTTCAACATGATGGCCGAATAACACTTTTTCTTATAGCTTTAATAAACCTAATATTCAAGTTTGATTTCATATGCTCTGTGTAGAGTTAGCTAGAGTCCACTGTTGCTTTTAGTTGCTCACACCATTAAACCATCTGTAGTCATGTAATACATTACATATTTGTGTTTATACTGCAGAACCAGCTGCTATAAATGCTTGCCTTTCGTGCTTTGGCATCGAATGTCTGGTTTCGATACAAGGTTGTAGTGCATGGCATATGCAGAGCAGGACTTATGAGGCAATCAAGTATTGATCATGAGGTATATTACAGAGATGCAGGCTGCTGTTCATAAAGGATGAGAGATGACAGGGACAGAAAGTACATGCCACAGTTAATATCAGAAAAGAATGCCAATATTCCACATCAGAAATTGCCTAATGATAGTTCCCAGAAATACTGAGCTATTATTCTATGGTGAATGACAAAAGGCAGAACATGAATCAGAAATATTGATAGAAATAAAAGAATACCGAGGCTTAGACAATCCTTTCAGATTTATCCCATCATGTCCTTTTTACTCTTTTTTTATGATATGAACCCAATGACATTCAAGAAATCATGCATACACATATACATACACATACATCATACATACCTGCTACACACACACACACACACACACACACACACACATATATATATATATATATATATATATATATATATATATATATATATATATATATATGTATATATAGAAGGTAGGTTTGACTGGAAGAAAAACAGTAAATATGATGACTGAAAACACATTTAACTGAAAAGCCATTTAATTGAAAACATTGAACACAACATATATATCATATAAAGCTTTTGCGGGGTGGGCCAAACTGTACCCTCCAAGAGGAAGACTATGCCCCAATACTCTCCTTAATTATATATTCTAATTCCATGGCTGCGCACCCATGGAGAAAAGAAAAAACAAACACCATACACAGTGAATCTGTGCTGATGCACAAACATAAACATCTACAAATCTGTGGGTGCAACATGATGGTGGGCATTGCTATCCACAAAAAAATCTTTTAAATTACTTTATTAACAACTCCCATGATCAAAGAGAATACCAGAAATACAATTTACAGACTTCTACAATTTTCAGCTAAATGGCTTTTCAGTCAAATTGGCATAGGTTCATAGGTTCATAGGCTCATACTAGGCTATCTGCCCAAGGGCATTTATAAGCCTAGCCCATAGTTATGTGGCTTTCACCACCCCTTTAGTTTGAAGAAAACTATGCCTATTATTTTGCTGTGCCTCTGTCAAGCAGTGACACTGAAGTAATCCCTAGGGTATATCTGCGATCTCCCATCCATTGGTCAAGATTCCTCTTGAACAAGGCCAGCGAGGTGCTCTGCCTCGCATGTACCGGGATTTTGTTCCACAGCATAGGGAGTCTCTGGGTGATGAATCTGTCCCTCCAGCACATTCTATTAATAACCATGTCAAGGTTTAAGTCTCCCGCCCTTGTGGTTCTGAGGGATCTAGATTTTTTGAGGTGAAGCATATTCATCAAATCTGGGTTTGACATGGCCTTATATGTCAGGCACAGGTCACCTCTGAGCAAGCGGTATGCGACTGAATAGAGCTGGAGTTCTTTCAGTCGGGCAGCATAAGACATATTTTTGAGACCCTTTATCCTTTTGGTGAGGAACTTTTGGGGCCTTTCCAGCTGCTGCAGGTGTCGGGTCAGATACATTCTGAATGGGGCATTGTACTCAATCATAGGTCTAATGAGTGATGAGTACAGGGGGACGATGACCTCCCTAGATCTAGATGTGAATCCCTTCATGATCAGGTGGGCAATGTAGAAGGTTTTCCTAACTACTTTGGCAACATGAATGTCAAACGAAAGGTTACTGTCAACCTGGGTCCCCAGCTCCCTGATGACTTCTTCTGTGCTCAGTGGATTGCCACCTATATGGTAGCTAGGGGTAACCTTGTTTTTCCCGAAGGGTATGACTATGCATTTCTTGGCGTTTAACTTTAGGCCATGGCTGTGGCACCAGTTATCCATTTCTGTGAGGCCCTTCTGAAGGATATCTGTGTCAGATGTGTTTTCGACTATGGCGCCCAGTTTGCAGTCATTTGCAAACTTTGTCAGCCATAACCCTCCTGTGTTTGCTTGTACTTCAGAAAAGTAGATGCCGAACAAGAGTGGTCCCAGGACTGTGCCCTGTGGGACACCACTTGTGACAGGCTTTGAGTCTGACATGGCGCCAGCAACTCTGACCCTGTGGGTTCTGTCACTTAGCCAGTTTGCAACCCATCTTGTGATGTATGGGTTTACATTCAAGCTGATGAGTTTTTCGATGATACCTGAGTGGGGTATTGTGTCAAAGGCCTTTGCCAGGTCGAGGTAGGCTGTATGAACTGCCTTACCCTCATCAATGGCCTTGGTGACTGTTTCGAAAAAGTCAACCAAGTTTAAAAGGCATGATCTGCCGTTGACAAAGCCAAACTGGGTTGGATCCAAAGTCTGCAAGTTCCCTATGTCTTTATTTATGAGTTCCAATATGATCCTCTCCATGGCTTTGCAGATAAGGCTTGTCAAGCTAATGGGACGGTAATTCCCAGGGTCGGTGGAGGCAACGCCCTTGTGAACTGGGACCACAGTCGCTGTGCGCCACTCCTTGGGTACGTATCCTGAGGTGAGGCTAAGATTAAACAGCTGTCCTAACTGCGGGTTTAATTCCTCATTGAGTTTGTGGAGCACACAGCCGGGGACACCATCCGGTCCCATGGATGCTGTGTTTTTTGCCTTGGAGAGAGCAGTTCTCACCTGGGCGTTGGAGATGTTTGGGGGGCTACAATCCTCTGGTATAGATATCTCTCCTTTTGGGGGGGAGAAATTTGCACTGAACCTGTCAGCCAGTATGTTGGCAATGTGTGTAGGTTCGGTAATCTTCACACCATTTTGAACTAATTCTGAGCATATCTGGGAGTTTCCTCCTAGGTTTCTAACATAGCTAAAGAAGGCCTTATGATTGTCTTTTGAGTCCTTGGCGATTTTTCTCTCAAAATTTGCCTTGGATGATTTTATGAGAGCTCTTAGTTTTTTACTTATAATGATCAAAGGTGTCTTACCTCTCAAGGATTTTGCTCTATCTTGTAGTAGCTTCCTCCTTTTGTTGTAGAGCTTGTTTATGGCTGGGGTCCACCAGACTGGATGCTTGCCTTTGGTACAAAGAGTCTTAGTTTTGTTTGGGATTGCCTGATCCATGCAGTCCTGTAGGTGCTGGTAGAAGGCATTTGTAAGTGATTCAGCGGTTTGAGTAATGTTTACCATTGGCTCAGGGGCCTTAAAGGAGATCACACTAGTTTTTAGAAGTGTGAAGTTGGCTTTTGAGAAGTTTTTCATTGTGGTCTTTTTTATTTCAGGTGGGGGCGGGATTAGGACCTCCAGCGAGATTAGTTTATGATCTGATCTCACCAGTGAGGGGTATACTTCCGGTGTTGAACATTGTGATCCCATGTTCGTGATGATGAGATCAAGTATGTTTTCTCCTCTTGTGGGGATGGTGACTAGTTGTTGCATGGCATTTGAGTTTATGAACTCCAGGAACCTTTGTGCTAGAGTGTTTGGGCTTGAGTAGTGTTCCCAGTCTATATTAGGGTAGTTGAAGTCACCTAGTATGATGGTGTTTGGAGATACATTTAACCCCTCCAGTGTTTTCAGGAAGGCCATGTGAGGTTCCTGAGTTTGAGAGGGTGGCCTGTAACATGCTACAAATTGCAGAGCAGTCTTGCCCATGGTTAATTGCACCTGGATAGTCTCCGATGCATCGTGCGTTGCCACCAACCTTGAGGTGTGTGTGTCCTTTATGAATATGGACACCCCCCCTCCTTTCTTGGTGTTGTCCGGATTTTGGGGCCGGAATGCATGATATGAGGTGAAACCTGATAGTGCTGGGGTGCTCTCAGGAGCCTTGAACCAGGTTTCTGTCACAGCACAGACATCAATGTTCTCCATATTGAGAAGGGCCTCGAGTGCGTGCATCTTGAGATTGAGACTTCTGGCATTGAGCAGCATTACCCTTAGTTTTTTTCCTTTTTTGTGTTCTAGGGTGGTAGGTTTAGAATTTGAGCCTTGCCTAAAAAAGGCACTATGGGGGTGGCAAGAGCCTTTGCCAATATCCGTAAGCCCAGGGGTGACAGGTGCAAGCCGTCCCTTGTGAAACAGCGTGGCTTGTCCAGCATGTCATCCCAGGCAGACAGACATTGGATCCCCTTTGAATGACACCAGAATTTAAGCCAATTATTAAAGCTGATCATCTTATCACTGTATTGTGGCATCATTCTAGGTGAAGGTAGGATACTGCTCAAGGTCAGGGTCATACCTGCCTGGGCTGCATAATCAGAGAGCTCCTCGAAGTCTCTTTTCATGTCAATTCAGTCAAACTTACCTTCAGCAAATGATAGAGCCATATGTGTGTATGGTTAACATTCTTTTTTTTCCGAACCTTTCTTGAGACACAACTGTACCAAAACATTCACCATAAGCAGCACATGCAGGGATATGCATCCAGAATACAAATTTAATGCAATGATGCTTTGCAGATAGTTGGCTGCAGGTTTATTTTATTGACCGAAAAAAAAAGCTATTTGTGATTTAAAATCAGCTGATGAGACATACTTGCTTTTTAAGTGTGTGCAAGATCACAGTACAGTGAGAACTGGGGAGTTTGTCCTTTCCTCACTGTGTAGAGGTGGTGTATTTAAATAGCAGAGGGCATGGATGGTGCAGTGAAGCTTGCCACTATGCCATGCTATGCCACTCCCTCATACAAATGTTTTGATTGGCTGGTGATTGATCAGTTCTGTTCAAATTATTGCCTTTGATTTTTTTTTTTCAATATATGAACATATATCCATATATTTATGTGTGTGTGTGTGTGTGTGTGTGTGTGTGTGTGTGTGTGTGTGTGTGTGTGTGTGTATATATATATATATATATATATATATATATATATAAATGGGGTCTAGGGCACTGGAGAGACTGTACACTTCCCTGACACACAGTAGGTTGATGTTATTTGGTCAACACAGACAGGGGGTTAACATGTTGTGAGATCAACAATCACAGAGTAGGAGAATATTTCCTTTCCCCTAGGACTGTGTAATCTCAGAGTTAGTATATATAATAGCATAAGGTTTGAGAGTATAGGCTGCTACATGGGAGATGGAGTGGAGCTTGCCCCTCTACAAAAACAGTTGCCGTTAGAGAGTAATCCCAGAGCATGTACAGAATGTGCTGATATTGGTGCGTTTGACCTGCAGGATGTCAGGACTTTATACATTCAGTGTCTTACCCCCATATGTGTGTGTGTGTGTGTGTGTGTGTGTGTGTGTGTGTGTGTGTGTGTGCATATGTTTGTGTGTGTGTGCATATTATATATGTATGTGTATATATATATATATATATATATATATATATATATATATATATATATATATATACACCAGCTTAAAAAGCAGAGTCCAACTATTTGTCCATGTGAAAGTAGATATCTTCATGTACCAACTCCTTGTCATTTTGAAACTTCTGCTGTTTTTCATGGTAGCTCCTATTGTAGCAGTATTCATGCCATTTATCTGTCATTAAAAAGACATTTCACATGCGAAAAGTTCAAGACTGAAATCTTAGTGTTCAAATGTAATACCCAGACCATTTTCTACCACCCCATGTGTAGAGGGCTACTCTTTCATAGTGCCTCCAAATATTATGTGCTCCTTTATTTTATCTCCTTAGCCTGTCCTTAAATTTCCTGAACTCCATCCTTTCTGCCATGTTTGTCACTATCCTTTTATTTCACTCTTTATTTCATTTCACTATATAGTCTCCAGAAGTAAGCATGGCGTTCCAGCTGTGGTCTCATTTGCGGACTCTAGAGTGCCACCATTAAAATCTCCCTGTTCAGCGGTCCATTCTTGTGGAAATTGACATATTGCTTAATTTGGTTCTGATTGCTATTGTTTGTTTCTGCTCCTTGCCATTCAACCCTGCCAAGATAACCACTAAAAATCCTTTACTTGATCAGGTGTCTTAGTTTTAAGCCCTAGACATAACTATTCTCTATCAAACTGTTATTTTCTTGATGCTGTTCTTTACGTTTTCCCATATCAAACATTAACCGACACCTGTCAGCCACACTGTTACATTTTACAATAATACCTACTTTATTGTCCTCCAAAGGTACTGAGTTCACCATGTCAGGCAAGCAGATATTGAAAAGCACAGGGCCATAGACTGATTGCTGCAGCATGCTGCTATTTACTGTAATTTATTGTGAGAAAACTACTCTCACTGCTAACCTTCACACCCTTTCCTCACACTATATTCCTTTCCATCGAGTCATTTTACTCTTGATCCCAATGCCATTAATTTTCACATGCTTAAATCCTTTGAGAGATGGAGTCAAATACCTTGTTGAAATCAATGGAAATCATATCACTGGATCCTACTGTCAACTATTTCTGTCATCTGTTCATGAAACCATGACAGCTTTATTTGACAAGATCCTCTGGCCAAGAGTCAAGGGTAGTTATTTTCCTGGAAGTTGTTATTCTCCAGTGGACTAACTTAATTTTCTCCCTGGATATATTAATGAGCTAGACTTCTGCTGGTAATGGTCTTTAATATGTACTTCCTGTACTGTTTTGGTCCATTATTTAAGTACATGTATGACTCAGGCACACTTACAATTATGAGAAATCCTCATTCCCTCCCCAGAATCATTTGAATAAAGCATATCAGATGAACCAGAAAAGCATATTGGAGTATATATTTGTTTTAATTCAAATATGTTGTGGTTTAATCTGTTGTAAAAGGCATTAAAACAGAGGTGGACAGCAGTGAATGTGACAGGCACTAGTGACAATAATGGTCAAAATAATGGGTGGTGACAAGACAGGGGGTGCAATAAGTGTGAGATGCACTGGCATAAGTTAATTGCAGATAGCATGAAAGACAATAATAGGGTGCTGTGACTGGTACTCACAGAGAATGGGCAATGTCATTATGATATGTTTGTAGATAAAGCTTCATTCATTATGACAGGTCCCTTTAGAGTAGATGCAAGCTCAGTATGACAACATTTGAAAGAAATGGGGCACAGCAAATGTAACAGTTGATGGCAGTAATGGGGTACACTTTGAGAGGTACTGGTACAGATGTGGTACTGTTAGTGTAACAGATACTTGCAGAGTTAGGGTGCAGTCAGTGGTTGTCAAGATGGGCTACAGTCACGGTGACAGCTGCTGGGAGGGACAGGGTACACTTAGTGTGACAAGTGCTATCAGAAATGTGGTGTAGTCATTGTGACAGAGGATGGCAAAGCCAAGGTACACTCAGTATGACAGGTATTGTACATTCAGTGTGATACGGGCTGATAATGGGATTCAGTTGTATTGGCAAGGCCTGGCAAGGATGGGATATAGTCAATGTGATGGGCAGTGGTAGAAACTGACTACTGTCAAAGTGAGGTGCCATCACTAAGGAGTGCATTGGTAGCAGTGGGATATTATAGTGATGTGGTAAGCACTGGCAGACATCTGCATGCCTGAGGGAAGTGACTACAATATACAGTGATTCTTGAACTTTCTTCAATGTCTACACATTGGTTATATACCTGGCTCTTTTCATTAACTCCGGGTAATTTGTGTGTAGCTGAGACTTGTTCTCCTGTTGTTTCAAAGTTTCCCGTGCTTTATCCTCGGCTTCCAAAGGTTCTTTCCTAGGTCTGAGTGGGGCCATGGACATTTTCCCTCTCCTTCATTTGCATATTGGGACAACTGCATATTGTAGAATGGAAAGTTTATCTAGAAATTGTTTAAAGCTAAGTTGAGATTGGTCTTTTTGAATATGAGGAACCAGAAAGAAAGTAATCGTCATTGCAATTTTAGATTCCTGAATAGGTCTGTACGTGAGCATGTGGTGGTGGGGATTTTCTTAGCCTTATGTACCATGTTGAGGTTACTGGACAATGGCCACTTACAGTACTGGGGAGGATGATTGTGTTGAAACATCTGTGCTCTAAGTTATTGATAATGATATCAAGAGTGGAACTAGTAGCTGTTGTGTTATGTCTAGTTGTCTGTTTGACTACTTGGTCTAGGGTGTGGAGACTGAGCATTATGTCTAAAGTGTA
Organism: Protopterus annectens; assembly: GCF_019279795.1. Taxonomy (NCBI): domain Eukaryota; kingdom Metazoa; phylum Chordata; order Ceratodontiformes; family Protopteridae; genus Protopterus; species Protopterus annectens. The sequence goes on along the minus strand of NC_056738.1, from coordinate 376,669,623 downwards.
TAGAGTGCTAGTTGTGGCACTGCTGTTGAAGTCTCCAAAAATGATGGTATTTTGTTATACTGCCATTGGAAAAATCTCTTTGCTGCTGACAGTAGCTGCTGAAGTTTGATAAATTTAAGGGCAGCACAATAACCTTGCCTGCAACCTGAAGTACTGTTAAAGTGTATTGTTATTATTCTCCTACATCTGTGTTTTATATTTAATTTTATTTCTGGATATACTCCTTATGTTAAAGCAACAAGTGGTTTGAAAACAAAACAAAGATTATGACTGTTTTTTGCTATTTTATTTTTTCTGTTTGCCCAATTTTTCATTATAACCACACCTATAACATTATCTCAGGTTAGATATTGGCAGTAATTTACATATACATGCAAAGCACTCTGGATAATCAAAAGCTCCATACGTCTTTACATAACCAGCTTATTTACATTATCGTTTAACTAAAAGAGCATTAAATGTCTTAAATATTCAAGAATGTTTGTTCCACCTGTGAGAAATAACTGACAGTTTGTATTACTAGGATATGAGATTCACTTACTGCAGCATCTATCATGGAAAAATGGTTGCTTGTTCTCTAATGTAGGTAGTGAGGGATTGCGTGTAGATTCTTTCATGATGTCATGTCAGAAGTTTTCAGTTTCAAGAACATTTTCAAGGGGTAGTGCTCATGAATTAAATTAATTGTGAAAGTACCACACTAAATGCCAAACACTGTAAAATTTGATATGGTATGACCAGTTTTTTTATTTGCATTTGCTAAGGAAATGTGACAATACACTCTAAAATAAATGGAGCAGTGGGAGAGAATATACTGGGGGGACAAAATTATTTTTGAGACACGTTTCAGTTGTGTCTAAAATGTGAAGTTTTCTGATACCTTAAGATTATCAGCATTCAAGACAATAGGATTAGGTGGAATGGCATTTATATCCTGTAGATTTTGTCTGATTAGTTATGAGCTGTTATCAATTTGATAGTTCAGGTTTCTTAGACCTGGTTTAGGTTGAATTTCACTGGCTTGAAGTGGTCTAAATAGGAAGTAGTATAGATTTGTAAGATTTTCAAGAAATCAGAAAGCTGTGCTGTTTGAGTTTTTAACAAAACCTTTACTTTTACAAACACACACACACTCACACACACACACACACACACACACACACACACACACACACACACACACACACACGCATGCACACACACGCACACACTATGCACTAACTATGCATATTAATATTTGGTGTGCTGGCCACATCTGGACTGAAAATAATACATTGAAGGTATGTTCATGTCATGTGAGACTGGAATTTGCTTAAATGGACTAAGTTCAGTGTATAACAAAAACACTCAGCCTTAACATTATATATTTGGGACGGGAAACATCTTGTATGTTTTACCGAGTTCAAACACGTACTGCTAATATATTCTTTAACAGTCTGGAGAAACAGGATATATCAGAGAGGTCTGAGTAATGCCTGAGTAGTGTTGTAAGATGTAAAATTACCCTGAAGTGCCTGTAGCCCCAGCCAAGCTCTATAACAGAACTCTCCCTTGTCTAATCCTGGAGTGCCATTCTGAAACCTCGTGCCTCTTACTGATTTCAGTTCTGTCCAGCCAGCTATTGAGTTGATGAGTTCTCAAATACTTATTTTCTTAAGAGACAATGTGAAGTGTAATAAAGCCCTACAACTCCTGCAGTGAAGGAATATAATGACTTCCTCGTGAATCTTAGGAAACCTGCTCACTTTCCTTGTCACCTATGCATAGACTTAGCAACTAATGAAAAATGATGGCGTATGTATTATACACTTATAGTGCAGCTGGTAACTGCTTGTTGTAGGGCATCTATCTAGAACCCAGTGGGTCACTGTTCTCTATTAATGCATTAAAACTTTGTAAAGCACATACTTGTGTGTTATATTGCACATGTGAATGAATAAAAATGGCTCTAACTATATTACTTTGTACATGTGTCCATACAGGATGATGCATCAGCTATTTTCACAAAACATTTATCAAAATTCTGATAGTATATCAAGGGCCTTTCAGTCTGTGTGGCATCTAAGCCACATTTGTATATATTCCATTAACATCATCATATGGAAAAAAAATGTATATGTTCAGAGTTGAGTGTGAGTGTGACCAGAGGAGGAAGTGTTATTATAAAGTGAATTTTAATGACTGAAGGTGTAGTTTAACTTGGAAGGCATACATGTGTTTGTACATTAATGATGATGGTGTTCTACTCTCTTTGCAGAATAAAGATCAAGTTTTGTATCTTAATAACTGTATTATTTTCAAGATTTAAAATACTTAGGATTGTAGACATGCACTGCTGTCATTAAAGACCTAGATAGCAGGAATTTCTTTTTTGAGGGGTCTTACCAGAAAAGATTATGCTTGTTTTCTTCTACTGTTTCTACAAAAAAGCTGGTAAAGATGCAGGGCAACTCAGTAACACACAATTCTGTGATGTGTCAGTCACCAAAAGCAGGCATGCAAAAAGTCAAGTATTTGACTTTTGTTCAAAAAAGAAAGTTATCTCCCTTTTTGCATGTTTATAAACCCAGTGCTCATAATAAAGCAAAGCAGGGTTATGAAGCATGCACTGCATCACATGGAAGTAAAAGAGGTTTTGCTCTAAATAAAAATAAAAGTGCATTATTTGCACCATAAGATCTTTCATTAAGAATTCTCTAATATTTGCTTATCATCCTAGGTACTTAATGTGTATATGAATAAAAAATCATGAAAGTAAAATATAATCTTCATTGCACACAATATCACTATATTGAAAAGTGTCATTAATTATAATTTCAAAGAAACTGTTTCTCTTATACCTGTTTTATCCAGTTCAAATTTCACACCGGAGATGAAGCTAAACCAAGACTCACTGAGCAAAAGGCAGATAACTATTCCAGGATAAGGTGCAAGTCTGCCTTTGAAAACACAAATACACTCATTCACAAATGGCATTCAAATACACAGGCTATTCACATTGGGAACATGTTTGGAAAGCTGGAGGAAGCCAACACTGGTTGCAAAAATTCACACAAACAGAGGTAAATTTTATTTATGGACTCCACAAAGAAAACACCACAGCCAAAATCTGAATTAGAAAACTGTTCTGTAAAACAGTAGTTCTAACACACTGTGTCACTATGACACCTTAAAAATACTATAGTCACAAAATGCAAATACTTACAAAATGTATAAACATAGTTTTTCATTTTTGCTTCATAAGTTAGAAAAATGTAAGCAAGCTTTCTAGTAACAATTTACAGATAAGTACGAAGACAGAATTCTAACAATTAGATGTTCATGCTTTATGAATGATTTGGCTGTTAGTTTACTTAATTTGTCTCCATGTTCTTTACATGCTTTTCATTCTCACTGTCCGTCAGTCCATATAATTCCACAGTTAAAGACATCTTTAACAAATATTCACTTCTCAGGGTTACTACCTGACACACTTTTTGTAGGCAGACATAATTTAGTCACCTGAGCCCTAAATAATGGGGGGTATCCTTCAGTGTTAGTAGAAATTATTTTCTTATTGTCCATATAATGCAATGCTATCTTATAAAACACTAAGGTGTGAGAAATAAAAATAAATAAATACAATTCTATGGCATTAAAGCATTTTCAGTGGATGTGAGTGTGATTGCATTGATTTTAACATCTCAGAAGTGAAGACAGTTCCTAGCCATATGTTGCATAACTACATACATTCATTAATATTCAGCTTGCTGTCTATTGCATTCCTGCAGTACCAAGACAAACTCCCCAGCAGTAGAATGAAAAAGTATCCACAAGCATCCAAAGACAGTGTGCAAGCAGTAAAACAAATCTGCAAGAAAAGGTTTATTTTAGTTGTGTTGCAATGCTCAGTGATGTCCTTGTAAGTGATCTCAAGATATCATTAAGTCTTATTGTTAGCACTACCAACATGTCTTCCTGAATGTTAGTATCTACTCATTGCAGTACTGAATTAATGAGACAGCAGCTATGCAGCGCTGACACGAACACAATAGTGTCATACATTTAAGAAGTGAGTAATTGAAGAAAAATGGTGATTTATTCAAATAGCAGATTAAAAGTCTGGAACTATTGTGGGTTAAGACAGATGATCAGTGTTTTGACTTATACACAGCTTATTGTCATAACTAGTAAAAAACGGGGGCAGGACATTAGCGGGTGATGTGTTTCTGTTACGGTTATTTAAGCTATGGAGCATATACAGTCATATAATACAAAAGTAAATGTCCTTCACAAGAAAGATATTTAGTGTTGGGCCCTGTGATTCAGACATATGGTATGCAGTGGCTATGACATGACAGAACATATGACATAGTATGTCACGGACAGTAGTACATGACTTATAAAAAGCATGATGGTGCACAAAGGTTCTGTCTCCTAACACTTATTCATGAATTGTGCACGATAATCTCTCTCTTACACACACACACACACACACACACACACACACACACACACACACACACACATGGTTTATGCTGACACAGTGACATACCACAATAGTATCATCAAAATGTGATTCACTGTCACTAGTACATACATAGAGGTGATAATAGGAAACTAAAACCATTGGAAAATGTAGGCTGATATACAGAGGTGCTGCAATGATTGCTAGTAGGTAGAGGAGTGGGCACTGAGTGACATACTACAACAATACTCCACATACACATAGAAGGATACAAGAAAATGGCATGTGTATGACAAAATAAATGTGAAGTACAACCACAAAATATAAATGAGCTTTTGTATAAAACAGAATGTAACCTGTATACATGATTCATATGAAAAGTACATACAGGTCTGCAAAAGTATATACAGCTATATGCACAGATAGAAATAAATACAGACCATATTCTGGCCTGCCATGCATGCCTAGGGAATTACCACACCTCTACTGTCCTGCAGCTACAACAGTGGGTAGATACCTCACCACATGGCATGGCCTTGTGTGACCATAACAGCTCACACCTGTGGTGGTGTAGGAGGGTCTCCTACTGCATCATAAATGACCATTGACAGGGTCTGTGACAGGGAGCACCTGATATCCCACAGGGGCAATGGTGTGCTTAGCCTGGTTGCTGCAACACACACCTGTGGAGAGACTGTGTCACTTAATGAGTGTACCCTGATCAACAATTACTATTGTCAGAATTTTATTGTGCCATATCAGTGAATTGAGTCCTAATGCCATCTGACATTGATACCTCAATGACATCACACACAAGTCAGATGTCACAGGCTATTTAATAAAATAAGATAAGTACAATCATTGACTTAGTATTCCTCATTATCCTACATGGTGGTGGTAATATTGGTAAAGGGACCCTCCACCTGGGGTACACTCACAAAGCAGGATAACGGTTATCACAAACACACATTTCTCCCCACACTGGCACGCTAATGCTCCTTATGCTCACTTGGTGAGTAATAACAGAAATATGGAGTATGTGTGTGCTTAATGTGACACATTGTCACTGATTGTCACATATACCAAATATGCGGTCATTTATGGCACTGTGTGTGGGTGTGGCCCACATCATGTGTGTGTTATGGCATCACATACTATATGACAAATATCTATATGCAATATAATGGTATATGATTCTGTGCTATAACATTAACAGTCACATGATGGATGAAGGCACAAGCATACTGCATGTTCATTTGGATATGACTCATACACATTTTGGCAGCATGGGTATCATTGTATAACACAGCACTATGCTATATTACTCTATGTATTTACTATACATTGTAATATGATGTCAGTTTTCATCTGTACATATATACTTTATTTTATTTTATTTGAGGAACTTTTCTCCCAGGGCCTCTGCTGAAAATGGATACAATTATCCAGTGTGACTTTCCTAGGAAACAAATGTCAAAAAATAAATATATACATTTACATATCATCTGCATGCATCTGCCAAGGTCATGCTGCATTGAATGCTAATGATCAACACTGTGCATATTTAGATACAAGGCAACAATGTTATTTTTGCATTATTTGTGTTGTATTCGGCTATAACAGTTAAGGTGTGTGTGGTCTGGTATAGGAATCTTTTCAGCCACCACCCAAGCCATAAAGAAAAGGCAATGACAGCATTAAATAAGATATTAAGATATTAAGACATAAACATTTTATTTAGTCAGATATCAAAAACAGGTACAGGAAAAAAAAGGTAAGTTGAAATACAAATGCTGTGGAAAAATAACAGAAAAGGCTATATTGGATACATTATCATCAGACATGGAAGGGTTGGGACCTGAAACCATACATCATCATCCATATGTTGAAAATAGACATATTACCACTCATAATATGATGTTCTATAACAATATAATAACATGAATGAAAAATTGTGCTGTGATGTAATTTATATCGATTTAACTTCAGTGATTGATAGGGTCATAGCCAAAACACTGATCTTGGACTGATCAATAAATTAGAATAACTAGGTATTAATATAATCTTGATAAGATAGATATCTGCATGTATTACAACTAGGACATGGCAAGTATCATATGCAGCAATCAGACAGGTGAAAATCTTGGCTCATACCTCTCAACTGTACAGATTTTCAAAAGAATGTTCAGATTTTTCCTTCATATTTTTGGTGTGTTCCTCCTAAAAATTTGTACCTTTCTGGCAAATAGTTGAGGATTGAAGTAATTAAATAATAACAAATATTTGAGTTTAAGACTCCACATCCTTCAAAAAATTCATGCTAATGCAAAACCTATTATTCTATCAACTTTCTAAGTTTGTAAGAGCAATATTTAAAATCTGTCCCTATTTGTCTCCCCCATCATTTGGGCTTTGTCCAGATTTTTTGCTCTAAGAGGTTGAGAGGTATGTCTAGGTTACAGTCAAAGTGTCCCACAGGGTACTCTCCTGGGCCCATACCTGATTATGTTTTATCTTTCTGATCTATCTTTTCCAACTGAGGTGTGTGTAGTACATATGCCGATAACTTAAAAATGGGTAAACTGATTACATGTGGTACAGATAGGGCATACATGCAAATGAACTGACTAAATTAACCATTTGGGCACAGGAGAATAATATGCTGATAAATACATAAAAAAACTAAATATATGAGATTTGGGAGACATAAATTGAAAGATGAATACTTATTACAGCAAACAGTCATTGAAACTGTAGACTCATTTTAGGACCTGGTTATATGGGTAGATCCAATTTTGCGTTTTTAAAATCAAATCAACAAATTGTTTAATGATAGTTATAGAACTATAGGTTGCTCAGAAAGATTTATAAATTCCAGAAAATCAGAAATGACAAAGTCATTGTTAGTTATATTAGACACAAACTTGAGTATAGAATAACAAATTGAAGACCTTGTAAGAAAACAATCATGAGTAAATTGGAAAGAGTACAGAGGAAATATACCATCCACGGTGGTGGTGCTGCGGTAACAAATTGAAGACCTTGTAAGAAAACAATCATGAGTAAATTGGAAAGAGTACAGAGGAAATATACCATCTGCGGTGGTGGTGCTGCAGTAGAGTTGTTGCCTGACAGTAAGATGCTGACCGGTTCGACTCTCAGCTAGAGCGTCTTCTGTGTGGAGACATGCGTGAATGGGAGTACCTTCATTGAAGGTTGTGTGTCAGGGCTGGCAACTCGGCACTTAAAAATCAACTGCCAATCATTAGCGGACCGGAGTTCCACTGTTGCGACCCCTAACCAGGAAAAGCTGAAAGACACAACAACAGCAGAGGAAATATACCAGAGACATCCTTGGATGTGAAAAATTTAAGTTATTATGAAAGACTAAAATATCTGAAATTGTACAGTGTCTCAGATACTTAAGAGGAGATCTTAATCAGATATATTGGCCATTTAGTGACAACTATCTCTGGGAATGTTTGGGGTTATCAAAAACTAGAAGAACATCATCAGACAATCTGTGTAGAAGATTCTATAGGAATGAGAAGTGTACTAATTGGTTCTGTGATAGAGTAGCTGATGCATGGAGCAGATTTCCAAATTAAATTAAAGTGAATACTTGTTTAGATATTTTAAAGACAGCCTGGACACATATTATGAGAACAACTGTTTTGGTGTATTGGCAGGCTAGAAGGGCATTATTGCCCTTGCTTGAAATATTGTTAAGTATGTATGCATGTATGTATATAATATGCATCAGTGAGCCAAGATAAGGTGGTTGAGCTACAGTCCATTGGAATTTTAAAAGATAACAGACTTAAGTTAACATTTCCTAACTTGAACTCAGTTAACCAATGTGTTTGAAATAAGTCCATACATATTCCTGGGTAAGGTATAGCTTCATTTTTAAAGTGGTGGAAATCATTCACTGATGTTATTTTGTTGGGCAATTTGTTTCATGAGACTGGAATCAGTATTTTGAATGATTTCTCGCAAACAACAGCTAGGAAAAAAAGGACTCTAATTTAATAGTATCCGTGTTTATAAGAGTACGGAAAGTGTGATGCACCACTAATTTATTTGAAAGAGGATGGCAAAATATGCTCTGCCTTTGAGTAGTCTGAAAGTCAAAATATTTTGAACGATGTTTACTCTGGCAGAAATCAGCAACCAGTTTTCTCTTTTTTAATTTCTCCAAATGTTTTGGGTTTCTAATACTATGATGGGAATGGACCCCATTCCTAAGTCAAAGTATGATTAAAGTTCATGAAATTAGTATTGTTCCACTCTTTAATGTCAGCCAAAAGTGCTCTTCGCAGCACCCACAATGTGCCAAGCAATGATTCCTTCTGCAGTTCATACAGAGTTACATGTATTGGTAACATATCTAAATAAGATTTTAGACTCTTTTTTATGAGACCCGTTGCTCCTACTACTATTGGAACTATTTGGGTAGCTTTCTTCCACATTGCTCTTGTTTCTGCTTGCAGATCCTGATATTTTATAACTTTATGTCTCTCTGCATGCAGGACACTGTAGTCACTGGGTGTGGTGATTTCAATGATGAATGCTACTTTTGTCTTCTTTTTCTGGACCACTATATCCATTTTTCTAGCATTTGAACTGTTGGTAATGGATGATCCCATGTGATGTAGAATTCATCATTTTCTATGATGCTTTGTGGCTCATGTTTCCAGTGCTTTTCAGCCACTTAATAATCATAATGTTTGCACAATCCCCAGTGCAACAGTCTCGTCACATTATTGTGCCTTTTAGTATACAGTCCTTCTGCCATAAGTATGTCACAACCAGCAATGAGGTGTGTGACTGTTTTTACAAAACCTACATTTGTCTGTTTCTCCCACATGTTCAATGGATTTTGTAAACCAGCGTGTACATAGCCCACTATCTTGAACTGCCAATATTAACCTTTCATCTCTTGGTTTGAATTCACCTCTCCTTAACCATTCCTGCATTTGTTCCTGATCAATATGAGGTTCTTCCAGAAGTTTCCTATACTTGTAGCGACATTTATGCATTTTCCACATTTCTTACCTTTTCATCTTATCCTTCACCTTATATTCTTTATTTTCTTTTTTGGCACATTCAGTTGCTGCCTAATATTTATCTACTTCTGGTTTGATTTCCATTCCTGCTTGACCCAATATGCTTTTTCTAGATTAAGCAGGGAAGTCATCTTAGATTTATTTCCCTCATGTTCAAACTCTCACACTGTTCAAACTCAGCCTCTCCACAGGCTACATACCCATAGAGTGGCACACAGCAATGGTTATTCTGCTCCACAAAGGTGGAGCCACAACAGACCCCGGGAACTATCGCCGTATAAGCCTGACTAGCTTGGTCTGCAAGGCTATGGAGTGCATCATCATGGAACTCATTAACAGAGACATTGGGAACATCCAAACACTGGACCCTACCCAGTTTGGCTTTGTTAAGGGCAGATCATGCCTCCTAAACCTGGTGGACTTCTTTGAGACAGTTACCAAGGCTATAGACAAGGGAAAGGTGGTACACACAGCCTACCTAGACCTCGCAAAGGCCTTCAACACCATTCCCCATTCTGGTATTATAGACAAGCTCACCAGCCTGAACATAAACCCCTACATCACAAGATGGGATGCTAACTGGCTCACAGACAGAACCCACATGGTGAGAATTTTGGGAGCTAGGTCCGACTCTAAACCAGTTACAAGTGGCATTCCCCAGGGCTCAGTCCTAGGACCCCTCCTGTTTGGCATATACTTCTCAGAGGTACAGGCAAGCACAGGAGGACTATGGCTGACCAAGTTCGCAGACGACTGCAAATTAGGGGCTATAATTGACTCTCTGGCTGACACAGACATCCTCCAAAAAAGTCTCATTGAGACGGATACCTTGTGTCAAAATCATGGCCTCAAGCTAAATGCCAAAAAGTGCATAGTCATCCCCTTTGGAAAAAACAAAGTACCCACAAACTACCACATAGGTGGTAGTCCCCTAAATATGGTAGATGTAATAAGGGATCTGGGGACCCAAGTAGATAGTAATCTCACCTTTGATAATCACATTGCCAAAGTGGTTAGAAAATCCTTCTACGTGGCCCACCTAATCACAAATGGGTTTGCATCCAGATCAAAAGAGGTCATTGTGCCCCTCTACTCATCACTCATCAGACCCATCATAGAGTACAATGCCCCATTTGGGATGTACCTTACAAGACACCTGCAACAGCTGGAAAGACCACAGAAGTACCTCACCAAGAGGATCACTGGCCTCAAACAGATGCCCTATGCAGCTCGAATAAAGAAACTCCAGCTGTACTCGGTTGCTTACCGCCTACTCAGAGGTGATCTCTGCCTGACATAAAAGGCCATGTCCAACCCAGAATTGATGGACATGCTCCACCTAACGAAAACCTTATCCCCTCGAGCCGCATGCTCTAGGGATCTAAACCTCACCACAACAATAAATAGGATGTGCTGGAGGGATAGATTCCTATCCCAGAGACTTCCCATGCTTTGGAACAAGATTCCAATCTACATTAGTCAGAGCTCCTCACTAACACTCTTGAAAAGAAACCTTGATGAGTGGATGGGAAACAGAAAGTTTACCCCAGGGATCACTTCAGTGGCTCTGCTGGACAGAGGCACAGGGAACTAATCTAAGGGGGCGGCAAAAGCCATCACATTCTGGCTAGGCTTATAAATGCCTTCGGGCAGATAGCCTAGTACCTACCTATGAACCTATGAACCTATGTTTCAAAACTTTCTCGTGAGGTCAACAGATATGTTTGGAGTCCCACGATTGCAGATCTGTACATGTAATCAATTTCAAGGAGGCTGATCCCTCCTTCGGAACGGGCAATATATAATCTTGGTATGCACTGATTTTTATAGATCATTTGGTGAGCATGAAGCATCCTTCTTGTTTTAATATCTAATCTAAGCAACACGTTTTGGAGCCAATCAATCACTCCAAAACTGTAAGTTAGGACAGGAAGAGCAAATTTGGTTTATTGCTTGGATTTTGTTCCTAGATGTCAAAGCTGTTTTCACGATTAATTTAAGTCTTCTAAAATATTCCTTACTAAGTTTTACTTACATTTGTTTGTGTTTTATTGCTGATCCTTCATCAATTCCCAAGTATTTATACACTCCCTCTTGCTTAAGTTCTTTTATATCACATTCTTGTCCCAAACTGATGTTTTCCTGGTGCTGCAGTTTTCCTGATTTAAAGGTTGCTTTTGCACATTTATCAAGGCCAAATGACTGAAAAAGTTTTGATAACCTGAAGCTGTGCTTTCAGTTCCTCATCTGATGAGCTATACAGTTTTAAATTATTGACAGATAGAAGATGAGAAGTCTTTAGACATTGTTTTCTAGGAGCCAAATTGTAGCCATGGCCTAAGCTGTTAAGTAAACAGCTTAATGGGTTAAGGGCAAGGCAGAACAGCAACGGTGACAGAGAGTCACCCTGGAATATCCCCCTTTGAATTTTTATCCCCAGGATAATAATTTGTCCTTTATCATGGTTTAATTGCAAAATGGTCTGCCATTGTTTCATGGTCACTGTAACATAGTCGATCAGTGTAGGATGTATCTTTTACATTTTTAAGCACTCTTTTATCCATGATTTTTTGTAGTCAATCCATGCCATACTTAGATTCTTCCCCTTTTTACAGTTCTCTACTATGACTTTATTTAACAACAAATGATTCTTTGTTCCATGTGACTTTCTTTTATTGCTTTTTTGTTTTACTGCCATAATTGAGTTTTCTTCTAAATGACTATAAACTCTGTCAGCATCAATACCCATGTATAGTTTATACGTCGGAAGGCAAGTTATTGGTCTATAATTTGTAGGGTAGCTTGCAGGTTCACTCTTAAGTAGGAGCATTATTTAACCTGTTAGCCAGATTGGTGTTTACTCGGGGTACGCATATAAATAATTCTCAGTCATGGCTAAGTCTTCATGCAAAGATGTTAACACTTTTAACCAAAAGTTAGGCACTGCATCTTGGCCTGGGGGTTTCCAATTAGAGGCTTTTCTTATTTTGTTTCAATGTCTCTGGCTGTTACTTCATCCAATTTTATATCCTGTACCTTTAAACTTCTTATTCTTTCTTTTACTTATTTTATCCATTTAGCATCTTTGTTCTGTTCCAAAGGATCTTCATAGATACTTCTCCAAAATGCATCTATTTCTTCTTTTTTTGAAAGTCTTTTCAATTCCTTTTACCTTGTTTCCCAATTCTCTATAAAACTTTTTTGGGCCATCACTAAATTGCCTATTTTGTACTTTTCCTTTATATTTATCTGTGTATCTAGTTTTTCCGCCTGTGCTAAAATTTTTAATTTATTATTTGCGATAGTATGATAGATCCTGGCCTGTTCTAATACTGAGCACTGCTTTTATCACATCTATCTTTCCTAGTATTTTTGTTGATCTGTTCCCTCTTCTATAGTCTTCTAACAGTGAAACTTCTTGTCTTAATTGTCATTGTCGCCTTGGTGAGATTTTGTGAAAAACAGGGTCCACCTCTCGAAGATACTCACCAAGACTTGAGGATGAATTCATCTTCATCACTACTACTCTCCTTTGCTTGCTGACTTTTCATCTCTCCAGTAGGACCCCTTTCAGTAGAGGTGTGGTGATGTTCAAAAACAGGTGAAAAGTTGCTAAACTATAAAATGTTGTTTTCTGTGGTTTGCTATAGTACAATGTTCTGTCCAGAAAGTGGAACAAACTCTGTCTTGGAGTATTTTGCTCTTGGGATTAGGGAATTTAATGCTGTAGCATGCCTAGCATTAATTGTAAGACACTGCTATACATGATATGCTACCTTTAGTTGCTACGGTCTGTTTGTAGTGATATTTTTAATGTGGTTATGAACAGAAAGATACTCAGCAAGAGCAATACCAAGATGGTGTTGGTGTTTAGCAGATGGGCGTACACTTCATAAAGGATCAATTATCCTGGGTACATCAGTGTTGGCTAGCTTTCTAAATGCACCAAAGAGCATCTTTGGATTTGTTTGAATTGATGAAAAATGTGTTATGTGAAAGATAATTCCAGATGCAGGCAAAGTCCTCTTGTAGTATGAAAGCTAACTGAATAAGGGAGTTGTGGGCTGCAGTAAACAAATATGCCTCCATGGTAGGTTGCTTACAGACAATGAAAACTATGTTTTCTGCATAGTGTCTGGCAGGAAGAAGAAGAAAACCTTCATATTTCAAAAAACTGATGGCCTAGAAGCTATGAGAGGTGATGAAAATGTTGTAGCTGTCTGTGAGCTGTTGAACAAGGATTGTTCAGAAGGGTGACAGACATAAGGGACTGGTCCAAGAAGACAGACAAAGATCTGAAAGCCACCAAGACAATGAGGCCCAAACTACATTTATCAACCAGAAATAGAGGATATGTTGCCAGATGTGTTTTTTGTGATTACATTAGCAGGTGTTGAAGGTGGGACAACAGTTGGTATCCCCATGCTGGAGGCAAGGATGACAACTATGATGTTCATATTCTGTAACTGATGGTACAGATGAATATGAAATGTAACAGTAGGAGTACGGTGACAATATGCCATGTGAAGGATGCTGCATCCCACAATCCAGCCTCTACCATGTCATATTTAACTTGTGCATACACACTGTCTGTAAGTATAGGGTGTCCTGTAGCATACAGGCTAATGTCGGCACAGGAATTCCACTGACTTGACAGCAGCTGGATCTGTTTCTGCTCTAGGTCATGGATAAGATGGAACATCTAATCAGCACAGCATGATCATTTCTGCATTCTCCAGGGGGGGGGCAGGGACCTTAACATTCTGACAAATGTTTTTATCGTAGCCTTTGGGAGTCCTCCACTGACATTATGTCTAGGACCAACACCATGGGGTTCTGAAACACCAAAAGGCATTCAGAGTCAGATGGCAACAGTGGTCCTTCCAGAGCTGATCACACTTTACAGGTTGGGCAAAGGATTTGGACAGTACCTGTGCTAAGGGCACTGACATCAGTCACACCCCTCAGTGATACTATTGATGAAGCTCCTGCTAGCACACACATGGACCAAGCCAAAGTAGGATGTGCAGGTATTACTGTGCCTCCATCCTTTGTGTGGTCCTATGTTAACACTGTGTCTTCATCCTTTGTGTGCCCCTATGTGGACGCTGAAGTGAGAACCTCTGTGTCCTAAGTCATAACAGTCAGATTGTGGATGAACATGTGCCTTAGCACCACTATAAGACATATAGTGGTGCACCTACAGCAGGTGTAAAAAGTAACAGTGCCACAGACTGGGGATGGGCAAGTACAGCTGCTTTGGCTCTATAATGTCTTTCCGATCTTGTGTTTGCCAGTAATCATGCTCTTTTAGGGTACTTCTATCTCATGAGCATACACAGTACCTGCATTTTTGTTAAGCTAGATTAGTGGCATGCTGACCTCTTCAAACATCTGAATAGCACCATGATGCAACTGGAGGCATGCTGCTGACACTATTTCCTGGCTTTAGCATGCCATCATCAGGTTGACACAGGCTGTACAACTAACAGCGCAGATGCAACCCAGTATGATGGTAATACATCAACCTCCATTTTGTGCCCTGCAGAGGATGGCTGAATCCTCATGTCTCCATGCACCAGGTATGTCCATGATGTCATGATTACTACTTGCAATACATTCTTCTTGGCCAGAAGTGGAGGTTCTGGTTGCAGGTGACCATCATTTAGCTGGTAATATGTTGTATGCCCAAAATTTCTGCCATGTTTCCAGAGGCAGCAACGACCAAAGAGGGTGGTCATGGTAAGGACACTGGTACTCACCTAAGACATTCCTTTCCTGGTGAAGGACAGGGAATGGCTCCAGATGATACCTTATCCCATGAAAATCAGTAAGATCCTGCCCTACATTTGCATGGGAGTTTTCACATCAGAATTGATTAGGAATCCTATACTTTGATCACTTTTACTAGCAATATGAGGAATAATTTTTTACCAATATTTGTGCAAGTCTATTAAGGAGATACGATAGCTGTCCAAGTACATTCCAATCTTGTTATGTTTAACTATATGAGACTTTAATGCAGGTATGTCTACCAACTTCATCTAAACACCTGGGCAACTACTGCATCCCAAAGATGCTGTGTCTGCATGTGTCATGTCCATTGGACTTTCTGATATGGAGGTCCTGGAGGCGGTGATTATATTCTTCATCACTATCATATTTGGGAGGGGATACCAAGTTACTCTATGGCATGTTATGTATGATGCAACAGATCTTCAGATGGTGCCTGTGGGGTTGCTGTCCCCAGTGGATATCTGCATTATTTAAAAAACATCCACGGAGGGGTCTAGGACTATTCACTGAAAGCACATTTCACTGAAAGTCAAATGACTGTGCACAAATCACTGAAAGCTCAATTCACTGAAAACTCAACTCACTGAAACACATTTCAATGAAAGTTATATATGGCCTTTTCCCCACTGTAATGTGACCCTGGAGTTAGTGTATATATATATATATATATATATATATATATATATATATATATATATCGTAAGGGGGGTGTGGGGAGCACCAACCCCCACATTGAGAGGTGTGTGGGGCATAGCTCCCCACATAGTTTGGATATATATTAAGTTTAGAAAAGAGTAATTTATTGAAATTGCAAGTATCCAGTGTATAGGTGGGGGGCTATGGCCCCAACACCCCCTAATGTGGGAGGCAGTGCCCCCAACAGCCCCCTTACTATATATTCTAACTCCAGGGTTGCACTACAGTGGGGAAAAGGCCATATATAACTTTCAGTGAAATGTGTTTCAGTGAATTGTGTTTTCAGTGAATTGAGCTTTCAGTGAACTGTGCACAGTCAAATGTGTTTCAGTGAAATGTGCTTTCAGTGAATAGTCCTAGACCCCCACTGAGATATCCCAACTCTCAGAAGACTAGTGTAGAATACTGACATGGTAGAAACTGATATCATAATTACCCTTGCATAGTAGACACACACATACTACTGATGTGGCTAATATTGTCACAAACAAACTGACAGGTCACAGTGTTGGTGCTCAGCCTATTGAGGCAGGTAGGGGAATCAGTTTGTAGATTGTGTGCTACAATGTGTGCAACAGCCACTGTTCCAAATACACTTGGTATGCAGTATGTGTTGTTGAAGTCTCACATTACATGAAAACTGTTGACTTGCACTTTAGTGAACTATATGTACTGGTCCACATGTGTCTAAAGGCAATCCAAGAACTGCTGCAGGTTGCCACTGGACATTGCCTGTGATATGCCTGTTTTTTTCTCTACTGGCCTTTAGAAGGTGTTTAGAGTACAGACATTGCAAGGGTGGGCAGAACAGGGCAGGCATCTTTAGCACAAATTGCTAGGGGTCAAGATCAACAGATATTAATCCATCTTCAGAGCATTTCATTGCATTACTGCCATTAGAATTCAATGTTGGTATTGCATTTTTGGGCAGAACTGAAATGCTTTCGTGCTCCATGTTTGGTATAAACTATAGCATGCAGTTTGCTACAGTTTAAAAAGAAAGAAGAACTTTTTTTTGGCTCTTCTAGCCCAAGAAGCTTCTCAATGAATTTCACCAGGTTTAGTAGGCATGGCCTTCCCCCTGACAAAGCCAAACTGGGTTGGGTCCAGTGTCTGAAGGTTTTCTATGTATTTGTTGATCATTTCCACGATAATTTGTTCCTTTACATATTATACTAGTCAGACTAATAGGTCTATAGCTTCTTGGATTGGTTGATGGTCTACCCTTATGAAGTGGTATGAACATAATAGTCATCCATCCTCATATTACAAAGCCTGCCTGTTTTGAGGCTATATTTATAAAGTGAGTTCCTGATAGCTCTTGTTTCAAGGTACTTAGGAGGCATTTCTGAATACTGTTGGGGCCCACTGAGGCTGTGTTCTTGGCCTTAGTGATCACCATCAGGTCCTGCTCCCTATTAATAGTTGTGGGGGTATGCTAGTAGGTATTTCATGGGGGAGGCAGGTGGGAGTGCTGAGTGAGGTTTGAGGTGAATTTGTCAGACAGCAAATTTCCTGTGTACTTCTGCTCAGTGAAGGTGGCACCATTGACCACCAGTTTAGCACACTAATGTCTGCTGCCTTTCAGGTTTTGGAAATAGCTGTGTAATAAACTCGTAACTGGCCTTATTGGACTTAATTGGTCCTCTTAACTTCCTGTTTAGTATAATTAGACAGCTCCTATCTTTATGGGAGTTGCCATCCTGATTTTAACCAAGAATTTTTCCTTTTGACAAATACTCTGTTAATGTTAGGATTACACCAGTGTGATTTGCTTTTAGAGTTTGCTTTTGGCTTACTTCTAGTTGGTACAGCAGGCTCTATCCCATCATTTACGTAGTTGCATAGTGTCTCTGTGAACAATTCTGCGTAGGTTGGTGTGAACCCAGGAACAGGATGGACATTGAAATTTGACTATCACTTAATAGGATGTAGTCTGCTTTAGAATAGTTCCTAACTTTTACAGTGTTTGCTGGGGTTACTGAGATGAATTTTATTTGGAAGGAGACAGCTTTGTGGTGTACCCTCACCGGTGAGGATGTGACACTTGGAGGGTGCAGTGCTTTCTCATATTGGTGAGTACCAAGTCTAGTATGCTTGAACCTTTGGTGTGTATGCACATCGTCTAGTCATGGCTATTTGTGTTAATAAAGTCTGGGAATTGTTGTGCCTACAAGTATTAAGCAGTGTATATTTCCCAGTCTATAGAGGGGTAGTTAAAGTTTCCCATGAATAGGATATTTGGTTTAATGGTGGGTGACTGCAGTAGGACCAGGTATGAGATATGGGACTCTAAGAACATAGAGGGTGATGTATAGTTTGCCAGGATATGGTATGCAACTTTGCCTGGTGTGATTTGCACATAGATAAATTCCACAGCATCATTGTGTTTAACCGACATAGAGCCATGCTTGTTGCAAATATAGATTGAGACTCCAGCACCTTTTGTCCTTGTCTGTGCTGCTGAAGGCCTAAATGTGTGGAAGGCACTGAACCCTTGCTCTACTGGAAGTGAGCTTGTAGGGTGAGGAGTTTCTTGTTTAAGCTCCTAGCATTCATCAGTAACAACTTTAGTTTTCTTTGGGTTTTATTTACCATGACAATAGGTTTGTCATTCTGGCACTGACTAAACAAGGCTCTCAGGGGGTCGATAAATTTTTAGCCAGTATTTGGAAGTCTAGGAGTGACAAGTGTAGGGCAACCTATGCCAAGCAAAGTGGGCTATTAACTATGTCCTCTCATGCTGATGCTGACAAACACTGAATCCCTCTGGAAAAACAGCAGAAACTAAGCTAATTATTGCAGTCAATCACCTTTTGCTTTTACTGTGGCATTATCCTTGGTTATAGTAAAATGTTGCTCAATGCAAGGCATATACTTGCCTGAGACACATATTTAGACAGATCAACAATTTCACTCTCTTCATATAGTCCACTGAGGTACATCTTGGGTCATTAACACAGTATGCCTATGACAGAGTCATACTGGTACCCGTGGTGTAGTGATTTGAGAGAGAATGCAACTTGGCAAATCCTAGCTCCACATTAACAATTGTTATTTAATCCTTGTTGATTCAGAGGCATCTGAGTGTCATACAACAGATTCCCCTATGACAAGGGTCCAGGGTAATGTGTTTGCTTGCCATATGGGCTTTGGTTTTGGGGCTCCATTGGTTGTAGATGTATGTTTGCTGTCCCTTTCAGTGAGTGCTTTATAGATTGCTGAGGATAGGCATTGTTGTTTATAGGCTTAGGAGTTCTTTGAGGGTTTTGGAAAATTACGTTTTAGTGCCTCAGCATAAGTTGGTCTATGCAAGTGGTGGACACCATGTGTGGTGGATGCAGTGTGTGTGTGCTCTTGACAACCTTGTTTGTATGTGAGATTTTTTTTCCCCAGCGAAACTGCGTATATGCATCTCTTGCATATTGTGTTTGTTTCTTTAAGGATTAAATGATTGTCTGTGAACTTGAGACAATTGCTGCATTGCTCCAGTATGCACAGATCTACCATGTTGGCCACAGAGAAATTTGTAAATTGCATACCCATGTTGTCTGGACTTGTATTTGGGTGGGCTATTGTATGCTGTGGACTGGGTTATACGAAGGTCTCCTTTGGTTGTCTCTGGTATTTGGCACTAGACAAGACTAACTTGTGCTAGGGGTTGATAGCAGTGTTGTTTAATGTTTAAACTAGCTGCTCTTAGCTTTTCTCCGAACAATGTCTTTGTTTTAACCACACTAAGTTACAGGTTTCAGTTCTAATGGAAGTTTTATAGATAAAATTTACTTCCTTTAAGTTTATGCCTGTGCAGGGCACTGCTAAACTCTTTGATGTCATAACACTAAGAAAGATTGCTTGACAATATAATGCTACAACAAAACAACTTAAACAAACTACATTGGTAAGACAATTTCAAGGATTAGGGACCTTTAGAATGATTTAAAGGCAAAAACAACAAATAAAGCAAACATAAGGCAATAGCAGTCGAAACAGTTAAGAGAAGTACAAACCAATAAAATAAATCTCTTATCTGCCAAGGATGGAGCAGGATTAATTCAAGGCACCCTCAGAGTGTGATCAGTGAGTCAAGTAGATGGAAAATGCACAGGAGACAATTTGTAGTAAAGGATGTTTACTCAAGTGCAATACTGGTTTGCTGGCTGGGCACTTAGTATTATGGATATATGGTAAATAATAGGTGGGAAAGTACTTAAATAGGTTACTCAGCAGACAATGGCAATGAAAGAAGGGAGGGAGGGACTTTGGAAGTCAGATTACCATAAGGGGCAGAAGCCAGAGATGCAGCCTTTTAAAATCACAACAAGAGAAGGGTGGAATGGTTGGACACAATTTCAAACTGGAGCTAATCCTACAGTTAGAGTTTTAGAAACTTTTATCTTAATGTCTCAGTTGGGAATGGGGTAGAAACAACAACAAGCTAAAAAGCATTAACAAAGTAAACAGAAAGTCACTAGAATGTAACTTTAGGCAGGTATATGCAAATATAAAAAGTACTGAATCATAAATCCTGGAGCAGAATTCACTATACTGCCACTACGGCAATCCACCTACAGAGTAAGGCACTAAATTATGCAGAGATTTGCCAGTAACACTGTAATAAATGACTAAATGAGGCTCACATGAGCTCATTGCTTAGCTTGCTTTCCCTTGCTTACAAGTGCTGAACATCATGTACTATATTTATAAATACACCCCTTAATCATTACACTACAGCATTCACACCTAAAATGAACTGCATAGAAAGTAATTCATGATAGAAGAAGAACAAAACTAAAGAGCCATGAAGAAATAGATGGTGACTGTAATCACTTTCTTTCAGGTTCTGCATTTTTGTTAATTCTGGAATGTATTGATAGGTTCATAGGTTCATGGGTTCATAGATGTTTACTCTGACAAGTTCTGGTACCCTTGTTAAGTGTAAGCAGGGTCTTGGAAGGTGAAACATTTACAAGCAGGGGCCTAGGAGATGAACACTTTACAGGCTGCCTGTGTCCATTAGAGCCATAGGCACCAAGCCAGGGATAAATTTCCTGTTCCCCATACAATTGTCCAAGTTACACTTGAATTGGGTTAAGAAGGAATTCTGCTTCACATGGATGGGGACCCTGTTCCAGAAAAGGAGGAGTCTCTTGGATACATAATTATCTCTCCAGCGGGTCCTATTTATATCACAGGCAAGGTTTAT
This sequence comes from Protopterus annectens, assembly GCF_019279795.1. NCBI lineage: Eukaryota > Metazoa > Chordata > Ceratodontiformes > Protopteridae > Protopterus > Protopterus annectens. The sequence goes on along the minus strand of NC_056738.1, from coordinate 376,648,409 downwards.
GTGTTAAGAACAGGTAAATCTGGTGCTGTTTGTTTTGTGGATATGCAGAAAGTCCATCAGATTGGGGTCTGAGAAAGCCTTATATATCAGGCATAGATCTCCCTTCAGGACTCTGTAGGAGACAGACTACAGGGATACGGCCTTGAGGCAGTCTGCCGAGGACATTTTACTTATGTCCTATATTCTTTTAGTTAGGAACCTCTGTAGATGTGTTATTGGATATGCTTGGTTAGGTACATACCAAAGTGGGCACTGTACTCAATGATAAGTGTGATGAATGCTGAACACAGTGGAAAAATTATTTTCTTGGACCTAGATGCCATACCTTTGTTTATAAGTTGTGTAACACAGAATGATTTCCTCACTACTGTAGACACATGATGGTCAAAGGCTAAATTACTGTGTTTGTGTGTCCCCAACTTCCTGGTTAACTCTTAGGGGTGGGTTGTCAATATGATAGTTACCAGGGGTGAATGACTTCCCGAAGGGTACTGTTATGCATTTCTTGGCCCTTTAGTTTAGTTTATGGCTATAGCACTAGTTGTTTGTCTGCATAAGCCCTTCCTGGAGAACATTTGTGTGGATGGTGGATTCAATGACAGCTCCTCATTTGCAATCATCTGCAAGTTTAGTCAGCCTGAGGCCATTGACATTGGCCTTGACTTCGCAGAAGTAAATGCCAAAAAGAAGTTGTCCCAGGATCGATTCCTGAGGGGCCCCCCTTGTGACTGCCCTCTTTGTCGAGGTAGACTACCATTGCAATTTCTTGGGTCTTGTACGTGAGCCAGCTGGCTATCCACTGGGTGACATAAGGGTTTTTAGTTAACCTATTAAGTTTGTCAACAGTGGCTGAGTGGGGGATTGTGTTAAATGCCTTGGTCAAAGTACGCAGTGGAAACCATTTTGCCCTCATCTATTGCTTTAGTGACATTCTCAAAGAAGTCCACCAGGGTGAGTAGGCATGACCTGCCCTTGATTAAACTAAATTGGGTTGGGTCCAGAGTCTGGAGGTTTCCTATGTCATTATTGATCATTTCCATGATAATTCTTTCCATGGCTTTGCATACAAGACTAATGAGACTTATGGGTCTGTAGTTTCCAGGGTATGTAGATGACCCACCTTTGTGCAGAGGGATGACTGTTGCTCTTCTCCATTCATGAGGCACAAAACCTGCTTGGAGGCTACAGTTGAATAGCAATTCCAATGGGCCTGATAGATCATCTTTCATGGTATTTAGAAGGCATCCTGGGATATTGTCTGGGCATACTTTATTGTAGTTTGTAGCTTGGTTACTAAGTCTTTTATCTGTTTTTTTCATATATATATATATATATATATCTTTATATATATATATATATATGTGTGTGTGTGTGTGTGTGTGTGTGTGTGTGTGTGTGTGTGTATAAAATCATATGTGTTTCTGAGTGGCGGTATCCTACAATCCTACTGAGGGAGGAGGGTAATGCCACTAGGGATGCAAATTTCATGCTAATGTTTGGTCAAATGAACCTACTTTCCATGATCTTTTCTCCAGATTTTTGCTGTCTGTGAGGGTCAAGAGGGCCCTGAATTTGAGATGTCATAAGCACACATCATAAAAATATTTAAAAATATGTGTAAATTAACAATCTATCTTCTAATCTCCACAGGCTGACTCTTTTAAGCACTGATTAATTGTCTTTAGTGGACTTGAGTTGCCTGTCTGGTGTTCTTATGTGTATTGGTGGGCTAATATTTTTGACCCATTGTGTTTATATTGTAAATTTGTATTCATCTTATGGATGAGGACTCACATGACTAAGTGAGAACTAATAATACATGCTTTCTGTGCAGAAATGAAAACATGTATGCAGGATAAAACTTTCAACAGCAGTACTGCATGTATAATAAAAAAATGTTATCCATGTGTCAGACTCATACAGCACAGTGTTAAGGATATTAAGTTGGATACTGTATAGGGTGTCTGCATTAAAGTGCATATGTCACTAAATGCAGTTAGTAGCCCTTATATAGGTGCCTTCAATGATATGTCTCTTTGCTTGCTTACTTAGTTTCTTATCATATTTTTTACTCCTCATCTGCAGAATAATCCATTCCATACTGCAGAGGCAGCTTGATGTGCTTATTTTATGTAATATTATTTACTTATTTTTGTTGACTAAGTAAATATTATTAAGGGAAACATTTCTTTGTTTGTGTTTGAGAAGCCCTAGGGTAAAGAGCTTTCTAGGCATTTTTTTTTCTGGCTTGATACTGTTTTGCTGTGTACGAGCATGTCTGGCTAACCACATAGGCCTACCTTGTACTGTTTGCCATGGGACAATAAGAAAAGCAAAAAACTATAAAAATTAAAAAGAAGGTCTTCATTTAGGTATAGTGTGGTGCTCCTTTTTGTTTTTTTTTTTAATTATTTTCTGATATACCATGTATATTCTTCACTGGTTGTATAGCATTTCTGTCAGTAGGATCTCTGTACTCAGAGAAAGTGGAGAGTAGCCAAACCTGCAACAACCTTTGACAGCGTCAAGCTGATAAAGTGGACATGGCAAGCAAAAGCACAGACAGAATCGACAGTTTGCATGCAGACCCAAAACAGAGCTTGCAGTGAGATGCCTTTGTCATGATCGATATTTCACTCATGAGATAAAGGAATATGCTTTCAGCAGCCTAAGGTATTCATTGTGTGCTCTTTCGTCAGACTTAGTTTGACATATTTCACAGGTTATGGCCTACAGGCTGTACATACAAGAGTTGTCTTAACAACCTTCCTTTTGTATCTACCAAACAGTTCAGATAATTGCAACACAGTTGAACATGCATGCATGTATAGCAGCATTATCAGCTACAGTACTACATATATTAAAAACAGACATTTATCTGTTTACTGTAAGCCTGCAAAAAGTTAGATATATAAACCCTAATGTACCCACCACATGCAAATTTCATTCTGCAGTCACTGCACATATTTCTTTATATTAAAATTCATATATGTTGTTTGAGGAGATGTGATGCTACTGTTAACATAATCACAGTCATAATATAAATACAAGTAATTATCCAGTTTATTAAATTTCATATATTATAAAAGAATATTGAAGACCGGTAATTAATTATTGTGTGGCGTAAATAAGGTAATACAAGCAGACAGTGTCAATTCTTCCACTTCCAAAATGCATACATTCTGAATACTGTAAGTACCTACCCTCTGTTTATGTAAATATTATTAACAATACTCATTTGTCAATCAAGTAGGCCCACTGGACACAAAGTCACTTTTCAGAGGTGACCAAAGGTCACACAGTAGCTGTGAAGATATGTGAAGGCTGCCAGCCTAGCTAGATAAAATTTTGTAGATAATTCTGTCATTTGTAAATATTAATATAAGCCACAGGTTTGTTCTCATAAATGCAAGAAAATTGTGTTAAATGCTGAACGTCAAAAATGTAACAACAGTGCACTCTGCTGGAAGAAAGCTGATAAGTCAAGCCTTGTATGACTGTTTGATCTCAAACTTGGAGCCATGGTGTCTGAACCAGCAGATTCTATTGTTTTGAGACCAGAGTTAATTGCTAGATTTTAAATATATATAATGTCTTTAATTACTGTGGTTTCCTGACCAGGTGCAAGCTTACTAAGAAATGTTAATGTAGGGTTTCTGTTAGCCTGAGAATCCAGAGAATTGTTAAGAATGATGTAATCTAAAATGAGTCTGCAGGATGTATTATCAATTTAAAGGACTTTCTCAGAGAGAGATGGAGAGCATTTTGGATTTTGTCTAAAGCACACAACAATTCACCAGTACTCTGCTTTTGCTCTATATGTAAGTTTATTTAGAACTGTGATTATTCTTAGGAAAAGATAGAACATAGTAAGTTTAGTCTAGCTATTTTCTATATTTATGTCAGAACTATTCTACAATATTATTTTAAGCATTTTCCTGTGATGTCTGAACTCTTGACTAGCACTGTGTAGTAAGAAGTATTGTCTTGTGTTTTTATTATTTATTATTAAATATTTTTACACCTTTCAACTGTGGCTGTTTTGTGTAGGGATAATTTAAGCTCTAGAGTACATCACACGTATACAGTGATACTGTCCAAGCCACTCCAATAGCTTTAGCCCTGGGTCACACTTACTATTTGAATAATGATATTGCACAGTAATAATTGGACATCTTTTAGTAAGATCCTTATTAGTAGCTGATATTAGTGGTTGGTGGCAGTTATTTCTACTTTATAGCCTGGCAGAGAAGGGGGCATAACTGGAGAACCTGTGCCAGCCTTCCCCAGGAGTGTCTATGTGTTTGTATAAAACTCATATCTCAAAATGTATGTGTGTCAACTACTTGGGCAGGGACATGAAGCACTGGTTGGACAGAGAGGGTGCTGGAGTTTTTAGCTTGACCACTAGGCTGAGACCTATACCCTATAGCTGTGTCAATGAGGAGTTTTATTGGGATCTGGAGAGAAAGGGAGAAACCGGCCCCAGACTGACTCTGATCTCTGTATGCTCTTAAGGGAAATTGCACTTTACTGTGTGTCTCTTTATTATCCTTCCCAATGTGGACACCCCTCATTGGTGTTAGTGGTGAGGATTGAGGCTCCTTGGTTGCTGGGCCAGTGCACAGGCATCTTAGTAGTCAAATGAGGAGTGAGTGAATTAAACCCTGCATGACAGGAACTACAATTCACAGCCTTAATTCTTTGTTCAACTGCTAGACACTACTGTAACTACTACTAGAGATGTCACATATTTCAAATAACTTGAAAAGCATAAAAAAGCAAAGCAAATGATTAAAAAATTATAATTACATAAAATAAATGTTTTTGAATGTATCTCTTCATCATTACTTCAAAAGTAAAATAGCTGTCATCTGTACATGGTGACATACCTCTCAACCTCTTAGATCAAGAAATCTGGACAAACCCATAAATAAAAGTGGGACAAATGCCTAAAAATAGGGACATATTTTAAATATTGCTCTTACAAACTTAGAAAGTTGATAGAATAACAGGTTTTGCATTAACATGAATTTTCTGAACTGTATGAAGTCTATAACTCAAATGTCTGTCATTATTTTCTAACTTCAGTCTTTAATGATTTTCCAGAAAACCACAGTATTATAAAAATGGACCAAAAATATGAGGCAAAAATCTGGACATTCTGTGAAAATCTGTACAGCTGAGAGGTATGCATGGTGCAATAGACACATTTCATACTAAATTCCTAACTGTTGTCTTTTCTGCTTCAATAAGGAAGCCAGTGTTGGCTTTCTGCTCAGTTCAGGTTACATATCTACTTCTAATGTACTCTTCCACCCAGTTTCCTGTTCAAATGTGCATTTTAAAAATCATTACCTCTTACAAATTAGAGAAAATTTAAACACAAACTTAAAAGGGTGTGGGCAGATTCATTAAAATGCATTCAACCAATCCTAGTGTTCATAGGTTCATAGGTGTGTAATATGCTAATGGCCCTGGGGCCTTTACAAGCCTAGCCCATAGGATTACCCTGGCATCATGCCACCCGACCTTAGTTCCCAGTGTCTCTATTGAGTAGAGCCACTGGAGTGATACCTGGGGTGAATTTTCTATTTCCCATCCACTCATCAAGAGTTCTCTTGAAGAGGGTCAGTGAGGTGCTCTGTTTGACATGTATGGGGAGTCTATTCCATGACATGGGCAATCTCTGGGTTATGAACCTGTCTCTCCAGCATGTTCTGTTGATTGTGGTAATGAGGTTGAGGTCTCTGGAGTGTGTGGTGCGCAGGGATTGGGATTTCTTTAGATGTAACATTTCTAGCAGAGCTGGGTCAAACATGGCTTTGTAAGTCAAGCAGAAATTGTTTCTAAGTAGGTGATACGAGACAGAGAATAGTTGCAGGTTTTTGAGTCTGTCCATATAGGGCAAGTATTTAAGGCCTAGGATCCTCTTTGTGAGGTACTTTTTGTGGCCTCTCCATTTGTTGCAGGCATCTAGTGAGGGCTTCATGCCAAATTGGGCATTGTACTCAATTATTGGCCTAATGAGGGAAGAGTAGAGGGAGACAATGACCTATTTCTTTCTGGATGCAAAACCCTTAGTAATGACATGTGCCACATAGAAGGACTTTCTGACCACAGTGGCAATGTGGTGGTCAAAATAGAGTTTGCTGTCAACCTGTGTTCCCAGATCTCTTATAACGCCTTATGTGTTCAGTGGACTACCATCAATTGGTAATTCATGGGAACCGGGTTTTTCCCAAAGGGGATGACAACACATTTTTTGACACTGAGCTTAAGGCCATGGTTCTGACACCAGTCATTGGTCTCAGTGAGGCCTTTCTGTAGGATGTCAACATTACTTGGGGAGTTAATAATATCTCCCAACTTGCAATCATCTATGAACTTTGTCAGCCAGAGTCCCTTTGTGTTGGCCTGGATTTCAGAGAAGTAGATACCAAACAGGAGGGGACCCAGGACTGAACCCTGTGGGACTCCATTCATGACTGGTCGGCAGTCTGACTTGGAGTCAGCTACTTTCACACTGTAGGTTCTAGCTGTGAGCTAGTTTTCAACCCACCCAGTGATATAGGGGTTGATGCATAGCTTAGTGAGTTTTTCTATGATTCCTGAGTGGGGAATGGTATCAAAGGCCTTGGCCAAGTCAAGGTAGGCTATATGAACCACCTTGCTTTCATCCACAGCTCTGGTGACTGACTTAAAGAAGTTGACCAAGTTGAGCAGGCATAATCTACCCTTCACAAAACCAAACTGTGTAGGATCCAGAGTTTGGAGATTCCCTATATCCTTGTTTATTAGGTCCATGATGATGATGTCCATAGTTTTGCATATAAGACTCATCAGGCTAATGGGGCGATAGTTTCCAGGGTCTGTAGTCACTCTTCCTTTTTGGAGATGGATGACTGTAGCAGTGTGCCATTCAGTGGGGACAAAGCCTGAGGTGAGGCTGTGATTGAACAGGGCACACAGGTGAGGTACCATTTTATTCTGTAGTTCATGTAGAACAGCCAGAGATATTGTCAGGTCCCTTCTTGGCCTTGGACAGTGCTGTTTTAACCTGTGCAGCAGTAATACTGGGTGCCTGGCAATCTACTGGTATTGTGATTGGTCCTTTGGGGGAGTAAAGTTGGCACTGAATCTGCCGGCCAGTATATTGCCAATATCCCTTGGCTCGGTATAGGAGGTACCATTGTGCAGTAGCTCAGAGCAAATCTGAGTACTGCTGTGGAGTTCTTTACATAACTATAGAAGCCCTTGTGGTTGTCTTTCCTATCTGCTGCAATTCTGTTTTCATAGCTAGCTTTAGATGATTTGCTAAGGGAATCTCAACTTTTTGTTGCAGTTGACAGGGGAGTTTTTCCAGTCTTGGGACTTCACCTTATTCCGCATCAGTTTCCTCTTTCTGTTGTAGAGTTTGTTTATGGCAGAGGATCACCAGATTGGCTTCCCTTTTTTGGAGGAGAGCGTTTTGGTTCTATTGGGTATGGCGAATTCCATGCATTTGTGTACATGTTCATTCAGTGCATTGGTGTATAATTTGGCAGTCATGCAACTATTCTCTATTTGCATGGGTGCCGTGAAGTTAGCCACCGCTGTTTTTAGAAGCCAAAAGTTAGCTTTGGAGAAGTTTTTCATGGTGGTTACCTTTGTGGGGGATGTGGATTTCCAAGGTGATTAGTTTGTGGTCAGATCTAACCAGGGAGGAGTTGACTATTGGTGTAGAGCAACGGTTGCCCGTGTTAGTAATGACCAGGTCAAGGATGTTGCTACCTCTAGTGGGGATAAGAACGAGCTGGTCCAAGGCATTGGAATTAATACATTCCAGGAAACGTTAGGCAATTTTACTGGTACATGAGTAGTTTTCCCAAGTTAATGGAGGGCTAGTTGAAGTCACCCAGTATGAGAATGTTAGGTTGGACCCTGATATTCTCAAGGGTGCTTAGGAACATGGAGTGCGAGTCTTGGGACATGGTTTTGACCTATAGCAGGTTATGATCTGAATTGCTGTCTTACCCAATGTTACCTGCACCTGAAGTATCTCTGATGCGTTATGTTGGCTACCAGTCTGGAGATGTGTGCATACTTTATGAATATGGAAACACCACTGCCTTTGGAGCTTCGGTCCAAGTTCTTGGGCAGAAAAGGTGTGGAATGAGTTATAGCCTGATAGTGCAGAAATGCTTTCTGCTGCTTTGAACCAGGTCTCTGTTACAGCACAAATGTCAATGTTCTCCATTTTAAGGAGTGCTTTGAGTAAGTGGATTTTGAGATTTAGACTTCTAGTGTTCAGCAGCATAACCCTCAGATTGCATTTGTTTGTAGATGTTATGGTGGCAATTTGGTCTTTGGAACACCACCTAAAAAGGCACTATAGGGCTGGCAAGAGCTTTGGCCAGTATCCAGAAGCCCAGAGGTGACAGATGCAGGCCATCTCTGGCAAAGCATCGAGATCTGTCAATCATGTCATCCCAGACAGACAGATACTGGATCACCTTAGAATGACACTAGAAACTTAGCCAATTGTTGAAATCAGTCATTTCTGCTTGTACTGTGCTATCATTCTGGGTGATGGTAGGATGCTGCTCAGGTCTAGGGTCATACCTGCCTGGGCTACATAATCCAAGAGCTCCTCCATGTCTCTTTTCATGTAGTACAGGGAGATACGTCTCAGGTCATTCACACCCATATGTACAATGACAAAGTCATATTTTTACCTGTTGTTGAGGGACCTGAGTGCATGCTTTATGTGGTGGATCTTGATACCTGACAGGCAGCTGACTGTTACTTTCTCCTTATTCAACCTAGTGAGTGAGACATCGGTGTGCCTCACTATTGAGTCACCTCTGACTAGTGTGTTGGTAATGCTGTTTTGCCTCAGGGGCTTTGGTTGAGTGGCACACTGTTTAGAAGAGTTATGTGTCTCATGACTAGTGTTGTGTTGTGGTGGTCGAGTGCATTTCTGCCTTGGAGGTCTCTGCTGTTTGGGTAGATTTTTTAGAGCCTCCGTGAAGTTGGGTGTGTGGTTTGTGTTTTTATGTGAAGGCAGTGCTAGTGTGTGTTCTTGAGGGATATGTGTTCCATGTGGTGAGGTGCAAGTGCTGATCTTCTCCTCTTGACCAGCTATTCCAGTCTTGGTTGGAGAGTGTGTGGCTTCCTATTTGGATATATAAGTGCATCTCTTGCAAGTCTGAGTGTTGGGAGGTAAGAGGAGAGGGTTGTCGGGGTACATGAGGCAGTTGCTACATTGCCTCAGGATGCCCAAGTTCAGCAGGTTAATAGGAAAAAGCACAGGGAACTGACCTTTAGACATGCCTGGAGGGGTGGGTATTAATAATAATAAGTACTGCAGCTGTTTCCTTGTAGAACATTTAGTGCTCGTAGCACTTTTGTGTGCTATAATAATTGCTACAAGAAGTCTGGTAAAGTGCTAGACTAATAAGATAGTAAAAGTGCAGGAGAGGAGAGAACTAGCAGATCTAAGGGAAAAATTGAAGAGCAGACTTTGGCACCACTCAGGAGCTTATAAACAGTCCTGGATACAGCAAATCTGTATCTGGACTAGACTAGTTACAGGAAACAAGTGCAAACATGGGCTTTTAAACCAGAAATTTGAAAGAGATGAAAAAACTGCCCAAACGGCCAATAAACTACAATTTCTGGGTGAGAAACCACTCCTCTTGTGGTAGATAGGCTACCTAGTGGTTACCACTGACACGAATAAGCTAGAATCTTCCCTCCAACACAGAAAGACTTGGGGGCTCAGAAGCTTACATTTAGTCCTGGATGCAGCAAATCTGTATCTGGACTAGACTAGTTACAAGAAAGGCAGGAAAAGCGCAAACACAGGCTTTTATACCAGAAAGTTGAAAGAGATGGAAAAACTGCCCAAACGGCCAATAAACTACAATTTTTGGGTCAGAAACCACTCCTCTTGTGGTAGATAGGCTACCTAGTGCTTACCACTCCCACTGATAAGCTAGAAGGCTTCCCTCCAACACAGAAAGGCTTGGGGGCTCAGAAGCTTACAAACAGTCCTGGATACAACATACCTGTATCTGGACTAGACTAGTTACAGGAAAGGCAGGAAACAAGCTTAGATTTTTTTATTTACAGAAAAGCAGCTAAAACAGCACTAAAAATGATTCAAGTGCAGTGCAAGATAGCACACTTGAGTGTGTAGCAATATTAAAGGAAATACAGTTCAAATGAATGCAATTCATTCAAACTGTAGTCTGAATTGAATTCAATTTTTTGTTTTGTTCAACTTTGAATAGTTAAAAAGTGCCAAAACATATACTTATCAGCTGAGAACCACACTCAGTCAGAACACAAGGAGATGCTAGCAAAGATTTTTTTTTTTTTTTTTTTTTTAGTAAAGTGGAAAGGGAGAAAGCAGGAAAATAAGATAATTCAAGGTTAAGGACATAAGTGGGTTGGCCTTCTCGAATGTTCTCTCTATATTAGGTAGAATGAACTAATGACACTAGACCGGGAGGAGTGTCCCAGATCAAATTTACAGTACTGCTACTAGCTACACTATTAAGCAGAAAACACTACAGAAATGTTTATCACTGCAGAAAAACAGCAGTGAGCCACTAAATGAAAGTTTTAAACAGATAAAGGAGCAAAGAGACTCTAGAGAATGCTTTTAACTGCAAATAAATCAGTTATATGATACCTGACTAGAACACATAAACCTCACAAAAATGCACAGAAAAGCACAGATAGAGCACTCACAACCAGAAAATACAACTTTCAATATGAAAAAGCAGTTTACAGTCTCCTATCTGTTTAGATATTCCAATTTTATATGATATGTGTTTTAGCAAAATAAAAGCAGCTGCAGACACAATGCGCTATATAGAGTAAAATGGCCATGGAACATCTGTAAAATGGATCAAATTCATATTAATTCTTAATAACATGATGGATGGAAAAGCTTGTATTACTTATATATACACATTGTGAGCCATTTTAGTCCACAAATGGGTCTAACATAACTATCTCCTGTAAACATTTTCACATAGTACATCATTTATCTAAGGTACAGAGCATAAATGTGTGTGTATGTGGGGGGGGGGGGGGTCATCACTTTGGATGTGGATTATGTCATAAGAAATAACACTTTGACAAATTGGTTGATTCAAAGATAGTGTGATTGAGAAGATTTTATAATGTCACAAAAATGCAGCATGTGTATATAGAATCAAGTGTTAAGACTAATGTAAAGTGCTTGGTGATTATTGTAGAGAAAGTGCTTAATACCATATATGCAACTGATGTTCAGAGCATTAAGAAGTACTTATAAAAACAATGGAATATTTCAAAAGTCTATAGCCACAGTGGCTCCATTTGAGGACTATGAATGAAAATTATGTACACTAGGTCAACATACAAATAGGTGTAATTTTTAGAACAATTTTTTTTTTATAAGAATATAGGTCAACACTAAAAAGATAACCAAGAACTTAATCAAACAAGTGTCTATAACACTATGGATTGAGGGCTGTTATCTTATTTCTGATGGAATACTGCAGGATTGTATGTCAAAATATTTCCTTTAAGCAAGAAAAGTGTTTTTTTTTTTAATTAAAGTGCCTGTATTTAAAGCTTATTACTGCATTATGCTGACCTCTCAATTGTACTTATTTTGGAGGTGCATGCATTTTTCCAGGCTTACTTTACCCCCCTAGTTGTGGTGGAATGCACCTATTATCAAGATTGATTAATCCCTTCACATGCTTTTCTCAATCTCACCACCATCACATATAGTTATATAGATGTTTAATACACAGAAAAGCAGACTACATAACAAATATACTGAAAGAATAAATAATTTAAGAAAAGAGGACCCGCATTTTACATTTCTCTTTTTCCAAAGCAAAAATAAATGATTCTGTGAGATTTTTGCAGTCTTTTATTAAAATCAGATGTTATATTGTGTCGTTCATAATATACTTATATTTTTGTAATTCACAGTTTTTTAAACTTGTATATCTGAGCAGAATCCATTCATCTTGTTGAAGTGGGGAAGATTCTGCACTATGCGTTTTCAAATTGTATGCTAATTGGGTCTTCCGATTTTTGGTCTGATGTACTTACTTTTCAACAACCTTTGTATCTATTTTCAATCTCTATGGGTTGACAAGTATGATCATCTACAACAAGCAAGCAGGATAAAAGAAACCAAATATTCAGTTAAAATGTATATTTATATAGTATACTGATTCAGTGAATGCATCATATATTTATATAGACATTCACAATTGAAAGAACATTCAGGAGATGCTATTAATAATGAGTGGCCATACCCTTTCCAATTCATATTACAAACTGCATGAAAATAAATAAAAAAATGATGAAAGAGCAAAATGTTCAGCTGAAGTTTAATAAAAAACAATAAAACAATCAATGACTAAGTGCTTTTGCTATAAACAATTCAGGTTGACCTGTCACAGGATTGTTATCTCCATTCCGGGAAGGGTAAGCCGAACCTCTAGAATTATTAATGGTCCATTCCATGTGGCTAAATGTGATGGGGTGGACATAGTCTAATCTATGAGTAAAATATCTGGATAATTGCTGTAGTGCCAACGTCAGTACCACTAGGTAAGGGATCCATAAGGAGAAAACAACTGACACAAGCTGCTCCACAAATCATTAAGGCTCTTAACCAGCATACAATAAAGTACCTCAATCACTCAAAATAGATAAAAAAATTAAAAAATAATGAAAATGTACACTACATGTACAGTTGGCATAATTATTTGTAATTTCTTCCGCATATCTCTAGGACTTTAAATCTAGTCTGCTGACTTTTTATTGATTCACTTGTTATTGATCTCTTCTTATTGTTAATTACTCTTTAGTTTTGATTGGCTGTGGTAGATTGACAATATATATTTACAATAGTTTTAACTGGTGTTCTTACGACTCTAATGATGCCTGAATTGTTTATAGGTGAATGTCCTTAGTTGTTGATTGTTTTATCATTTTTTATATTAAACAATTAAACATTAACTGAATTTTCCACTCTTGCACTGTTTTCTTTATTTTTATGTGTTTTGAGTGATTGAGGTACATATTACAGTCTAACTGACTTTAAATATTATGTAGTCAGTAGCCTTAGCTTTCAAAATAATGTATTTAGTGCCAGATCAAAAATGTCTTCCTAGCACCAGCAGTGGTTAATGGTTAACTATACCCATTGCCTGCCATTGTCAAAGATGGCAATAACAAAGTCTGCCTTGACTAACAATGTTAATCTCTGTTTATTATTGTCAATACTTCCAGTAACAAAACTAAGATTAGATAGATATGGTTAGCCAGTGGCTATTGTTATCACTAGACAAAGATAAATTGTTCCTACATTTAAAATAGTCTGTAGATAGTCTGGATCCATGGTGGAGAGGGTTAGAACCTTGACTGGAGTTTGATTAATGGAAGAGCTAAAGAGAGTGAGAGTGAAGGGGTATGGCCTGCTTGGTTCTGCTGGGGGGGGGTATGCACTTGGAAGTACACTGGATAGTGTAATTTCTCTGGTGAGCACTAGAAACAAGGATGTTGGCAGGCATATGTTATGTACACTATAGCATACACTAGCCTAGCCGGGGACTAGCACAATCATCAGGGAAGCAAAAAAAAAATCCTTAAAATTCCTTCCCTTTCCCCTCCCCAGTCCCCTCCCCACCTGAAAAACTTGCCTCGGCTGACTTGCAAGCATGGTGGGATAGGGTGGTGGTGACCTGATCGATAACCTGACTATAGCTCAGTATTATTGTCTGCAGTTGTTTTTGGTGAGCTGCTTAATTCCCATTAAATACAGCTGCAGTCAATTGTTTCCCCTCTCTTACTTACCTTGTTGGTGGCTGCTGCATACCTGGAGGTGGTGTCCCCAAATCCTGAGCCTGATTCCCAAGTCCTGACTAGCGATGGTGAGTTTAGATTCATGCCAGTGGTCCATTCAAGTCTTGCCCGGAATAGTATGGTGTTTTGCTGCAGTATTTTATCTGTATGCACACTCCACAGAGTCAGTCTGTTCCAGTTTACAGAAATCCGATTGGTGGATTTCAGCCATTTGTCCATTTTCCCATTGTGTCACTTGGTAACTGGACCCAGTCAGAGTCAGGCAAGCAATGGAATGCAGGATTTCAGCAAGCCAAAACTGAGGAGGTGAGTGACAGGGATTAATTGGTGGGTTTACTTACATTTCAGAGAGTAAGTAAGCGTGTGTGTGTGTGTGTGTGTGTGTGTGTGTGTGTGTGTGTGTGTGTGTGTGCGTGTGCGTGTGCGTGTGTGTGTGTGTGTGTGTGTGTGTGTGTGTGTGTGTGTGTGAGAGAGAGACAGACAGACTGTGACTGAGAGTAAGAGAGAGAGTGAGAGACAGACAAGGGGGGAGATGGAGAGAGAAAAAGATGGAGAAAGAAAGAGAGATGGACACAGAAAGAGACATGGAGAGACAGAGAAGGGGAGAGAGAGAGACAGATGGAGAGAGACAGAGATGGAGAGGTGGACAGGGGGAGAGAGAAAGAGAGATGGAAAGACAGATTGGGAGTGGTGAGAGAGAGAACTGGTGAGGGGGAGAGAAATGGAGAGGGGGGGAGATGATGATAGAGAGGGAGACATAACACTCGACTGTCCAGATTTTTGCAGTATGTCTAGATTTTTGACTTATATCTTTGGCCCTTTCCCATAAAATTGTAGTTTTCTAGCAAATCACCTGTAAATCATTGAGGACTGAAATCAGAAAATAATGGCAGACATTTGATATTCTGGCTTCATAATGGGTGGCAGGTTGGCATAATTGTTAGGGTACTTTCCTTAAAGACTCAAGGTACAAGGTTTGATTCTTACATAGGGTAACTGGATAGGCTTAAAACGGTCCACAGTGGTAGTTAGTCTAGTACTAATTTATGAACCTATATCCTTCAAAACATTTATGCTAATGCAAAACCTGTTATTCTGTCAACTTTTTAAGTTTGTAAGAGCAATATTTCCCTATTTTTGTCTCTGATTATTTGTGGCTTTGTCATGATTTCTTGCTTTAGGAGGTTAAGAGCTATGGGGGAGAGAAGGGGACGGGGGAGAGAGAACAGACTAAAAAGTAGAAGGACAAATTTTGCAGCGTGTATGTGTGTCTGCATTTGTGCATGTCTGTAGGGGCAAGAAAGAAGCTGGGTGATGTGTATGTTAATTTATGTATGTATGTGGAAGCATGTGTCCATGTCTATAGGGGCAAGAATGAAGGTGGGTATTTGCCTTATATTTTTGGTCTGTTTCTCATAAAACATGGTTTTCTGACTAATCACTGAGAATAGAAATAAGTTTCAGACTCCATATCTTTAGAAAATGCATGCCAACACAAATCCTGTTTTTTAGCAACATTCTAATTTTATAGGAGCAACATTTAAAATATATCCCTATTTTTGGGTCTTTGACCCCCATTATTTTAGGCTTTGTCTGGATTTCTTGCACTAAGAGAATGAGAGGTATGGTGATGAGAGTGTTCTGCTTGCGTTATCGCAGTAGGTGAATTAGACAGGGAATTGGGAGTCTAGATGTGTGTGTGTGTGTGTGTGTGTGTGTGTGTGTGTGTGTGTGTGTGTGTGTGCGTCTGCGTGTTTGAGTGAGCATTTGTGTGGGCAAATGGGTGAGTGTCCACAAGTGCAAGTGACTGTGGGGGGGCTTACTTGATGCTATCAGGTGTGTATATGTGTGAGAATGAGATGTAGATCAATATATGTGTATATACCTTTAAGAAGCTACCCAAGGGCTTGCACAAGTGTATAAATACTGAGCACGTGCAAGCTAGACTGCCGTTTTGTAGCTAGCTGTTGAGATGTAAGAATGTATGTATGTAAGGTCTGTCTGTTAACTATTTTGTTCATACTATAAGATGCAGCTATCCATCCTGATGTGTTTCTATGTATTAAAGCATCTAATCAACTCCCCAGACATGGTGTCAGAAGTAGGATGTCTAAAGGACATGGAGTCAGAACCGGCATATCCAAAGGGAATGAAGTTAAAATGACTTAAGGCACTTGCTTAGAACTGGAGGAATATACATGAGTTAATCATCCCTAAAATGTGTATACTTTGCAAAACAGGTCAGAAACGAATTTCAGATATTAAAACTTTGTTCAGCACTATTTCTTTTTCGCATAATATGAAATGGGGCATACAGAATATTCTAAATGATGTTTTCATAAACCGATATGTATGATATTGATAAAAATATTTGAATTACTACAGAAAATGTTTGAAATAAAGTCCAAATTGCTTAAAATTAATAAAATAAGGGGAAACGACCGCATTTTCGCAAAGCATGTATTTTTCGTATTAAGCAAAGATATTCAAGTTATCAGAAGTGTGGAAAGTGTTTGCATGTTTGAGCAGTGTTGCAATAAAGCTACTTCGCAAAGTATAGCCATTACAGGGCATATTTTGCAAAGTACAGCCATTACAGAGCATATCTCACAAAGTACAGTATTTCAGAGTTTATTGTGTGTTTGAATGCTGTTGCAAGCTCACAGAGCAGTTTGTTCATACATAATTACAAGGGCCATATTTTGAATGTGTTTGTGTATACTTTATGGGCATGGCAGACTGATATCAAAAACCCAGTGCACTTGTGTTTGACAGCAATATTGCTGAGAACTGGAGAGTGTTTGAGCAAGAGTACAACATTTTCATACAGGCTGCATTTTCTGATAAAGATGTATAAAGGCATTTATTCTGCTTAATTTAACTGGGTCAGAAGCCATAGAAAGGGAATGTGTATTTCTATATGCAACTTCTAGCTATACTTGAGAGGGGGAACAATCATATTATTGTACTGGCTGAGTCAAGGGAGGACCCAGAGTGCTTAAAACATAAATTTAGAGAAATGTTTAACCCCCAGACAAATGTTACAATGGAAAGGCACTTATTTTACACAAGGATCAAAAGCCTGGTGAAACTTTTGCAGCATATAAAACTGACCTGAGAAATAAAGCTAAAATGTGCAGATATGGTGATTTAAGGGATGAGGTGATAAAGGACAGACTTGTGTTTGTGGTATTAGAGATGATGCTATGAGAAGGATTTTGCTTCATGGCAGTGATTTAACTTTGAAAAAGGCCATTGAGATTTGTCAGCTATACAAGCTCACAGAAAAGCACACACATATGCTTACAAATGAGAATAGCTCTAGAAGGCACAGTGACAAAGCCCATGTTGATTGTATGCAGTACATGGTTAAATGAAACAGGCCCAAGCACATGGCAGCAACTGCAACCCCTGCAGCACTCACTGGTAAACCCCAGAATGTTCTAGCAAATTCCAGAGTTCGCACAGTCTCAGTGAAGCATAAGAGTGAGTCAGCAAATTCAAAGCATGGGCCCCAACCCAGTTTCATTACCAGCTGTCGTAATTGTGATGGAAGTTGTTGTTGTTGTCTTTCGGCTTTTCCCGGTTAGGGGTCGCCACAGCGGAACTCCTGTCTGCTAATGATTGGCAGTAGATTTTCACGAATGCCGAGGTGCCAACTTGACGTTCAACCTTCAACGAAGGCACACCCTTATGCATGTCTTTCAAACACCACCCAACCGTGGGGAGGACATGCAGACTCCACACAGAAGGCACTCACCGCACTCCAGCCGAGAATCAAATGGGAGAACCTCTTGCTGTGAGGCAACAATGCTACCACTGCACCACCGCAGATGTGTAATTGTGGTGGAAGTCATGAGTCTAAATGGGAAAAGTGTTTAGCTTTTGGTCAACAATCTCACAAATGCAGTAAATGGAATAATTTCAAAAGATTTTGTAAATCAAAAAGCCTGCATTCTTTTATTAAAAGTGAACATTTTAAGAAACGAGTTGATCAATAAAAGTGTTGCAACCCTACTCTTTATGTTGATGATGTGTCAGTGCTTCATGAAATGGTCAGTCTAGTAGATTTAAGGGCAAAGAATGAAGTATTTTGTACTCTTCAGATAAATGACAAACCCATAGAGCTCAAAGTTGATACATGCTTAAAGCACAATGTTATGTCACCAGAAACATTTGCTAGAATGTGTAAAGGTGAAAGGCTTGATTTGGCAAGGTGTGCGAAGCTTGTTGTTTATGAAGGTGACGAAATTCAGACCGATGGCTCAGTAGTGCTTTCATGTTACTCTGCTGGAAGAAGTTACAGCTTATTATTTTATGTGGTGAAGAGGCACGTCCAGTCATTATTAGGGCTCAGAGACAGCTTGAAAATGGGACTGCTTTCATTTAATAAGGAAGTCCATCATGTTAGCTTAAAAGACCACTACTCTAATTTCGTCCAGTACATTTTTTCTACCTATGCTGATCTCTTCGAAGACAAACTAGGCAAGCTTCTGGTTGTGTACTCCATGAAGTTAGACTTAGGTGTCAGTCAAGTTATCAGGCCAGCTTGAAAAATTCCAATAGCCATGCAGGACAGAGTCAAAGCAGAGTTAGATAAAATGGTGCGACAAGATGTGATTTGTCCAGTTGAAACTCCAACTGAATGGGTATCTTCCATGGTGCTAGCCATTAAGAAAAGCTCAGGTGACATCATATGTACTGATCCATGAGATTTGAACAAAGCTCTAGAAAGACCTCATCATTTAATGCGCACAGTCAAAATCACAGCCTTGATGACGAATGCCACTATTTTTTCTGTCTTAGATCAAAGAGTTCATTTTGGCCAATTCAGCTTGGCAAGAAATCATCATTGTCACTACTTTCAGTACTCCATTTGACAGGTACAGATTTTTGAGAATGCCATTTTGGATAAATTCTGCAAGTGAAGTCTTTCAATGTGCAATGGAGCAATTTTTTGGGGGGTATCCTTGTGCTATTATAGTAGACTAGTAGACGGTATACTAGTTAGAGGTCATGATGAAGCAGAACATGACAGGAACCTCAGAAAAGTTCTGGAAAGGGCACGTCAAGTGAATCTTAAGCTCAATCCACACAAATGCAAATTCAGGCTTCAAGAAGTTACTTATGTTGGTCATTTATTTACTAGTACAGGCCTACAACCAGACCCTTCAAAACAGCCATTCTTGAGATGCTAGCTCCAGACGATGTTCAAGCCCTGCAATGTTTTCTTGGCATGGTCAACTACCTAGGCAAATTCATTCCAGACATAAGCTAACTTTCAGCACTGCTCAGAGAGCTGACATGTAAAGATGTATCCTGGTCTTGTTTAGAGCAGCACCAAATAGCATTTGATGTCCTGAAACAGAGAATTGCTTGTCCACCAACTCTCAGATACTATGATGTTCATAAGCCAGTTACACTTTCCTGTATAGTTTGGTCTTGGTGCAGTCATTCTACAAGAGGATCAACCTGTTGCCTATGCATTGAGAACTCTTACCCAAACTGGAGATGCAGTAAGCCCAGATTGAGAACGAGCTTTCGGCAATTGTGTTTGCATGCTTGAAGTTCCATGATTATGTTTATGGTAGACCCATCTAGATCGAGATTGAGAAAGCCAATGAATTCAGCTACAGCCTGACCGCAAAGTATAATGCTGAGATTGTAAAAGTAGAATATCAGTCTGGTCTACAAGAAAGGCAAACTTCTTTATTTTGCTGATACCTTATCCCGATCACCCAGAAATATCACAGAACAGCATGAGAATAAGAACCTTGATTCTGAAGTCATGTAAGTGAGAAATTTGTCTTCCACATGTCTTGATGAGCTGAGAGATCACACAGCCACAGATCCAATTTTACAGAGGCTCAACCACTTTATCAAAGAGGGTTGGTGTCAAAGCAATCTAGTTTACTTCAGGAAGTGCAACCTTATTTTCCATACAGAGATGAGATTTTGTCTGACAGAGGTATCATTATGAAAGATTTAAAGTAATTGTTCCAAAGTCCTTGCAACAAGAATACATTACTATCTTGCATTGTGGTTACCCAGGAGTCGATTCTACCAAAAGAAGGGAGAGAGGACTAGTATTTTTGCCTTCTATGTCACAAGACATTGAGAGAGCACTTTCATCTTGTTCAGTGTGTCATAGTACAAAGCCACATCAACTGAAGGAATCACTTCATCTTAACCAGATTCTGGAACTACCTTGATCGACAGTAGCTAGTGACATTTCCGAGTGGAATGGTCAACATTATTTGGTGTTAGTAGACTCTTACTCTAATTGGTTCGAGATTGACCTACTTCCTAACCTAGCATCCAGTACTGTCATAACTAAGATGAAGCATCATTTTGCTCTTCATGGCAGTTGCACAAAGTGATTTCCTGACAATGGCATACAGTTTACAAGCCAATAGCTCAAAAGATTTGCTGAAGAATGGGACTTTACTCATGTCATGGGTAGTCCTGAGTACCTGCAGTTAAATGGTTTGCCAGAACGTGGAGTGCAAAGTGCAAAGCAGTTACTAGAGAAGTCAAAACAAGATAATAGTGATGTTTTCCTGAATCTCTTGAATCTCAGAGAAATGTTCCGCGTGATAAACATCTTAGTTCACCTGCTCAGAGACTTTTGTTGAGACAAACCAGAACCACATTACCAATCAGTAGTCAATTGCTGGTTCTATGTGTCAAAAACAACAGGTTACTGAAAGCCAATCTGTTGAAGATGCACCTAACCCAGAAGTCCTACTACAATAAGACCAGCAAACTGCTCAATCCATTAGGGGAGGGAGAAGTGGTAAGGATGCAGATGTCAAAAGGCTATGATTGGATGGGTGTCATGAAGAATATTGGTCCAGAGCCACAATCATACATTGTGGAATCAGAAGGAGCCATCTTTAGGTGGAATCGAAAGCATTTGAGACCGGTGTCCAAGCCTATACCACAGCATGTGCCCTGTGGGAAAGACTCTTTATCTCAGAGTGAGTTGTCCAGTGTTCCATTTACTGAGGAAGTTCCTGAGGACATTTCCATTCCTGTGACGAATCCAGAAGTTCCTGATACGAGTTGTGCACCACAGACTGTACCTTTTGCTAAATTTGGTCCCAGCTGTTATGTTACAAGATCTGTTCGCGTCTCTAAACCCTGTAGCAGATATGAAGCAACATAGACATGAACATTGTGTTTGTTTCTAATGCATGTCTAACTCTGATATTGTTTTCTATAAAGGGAAATATTTTTAAGAGGGAGGATGTAGATCAATATGTGTGTGTATATAGCTTTAGGAAGCTATCCAAGGGCTTGCACAAGTGTATAAATACTGAGCACTTGGAAGCTAGATTGCCATTTTATACCTAGCTGTTGAGATTATAAGTGTGTATGTATGTAAGGTCTGCCTGTTAACTAGTTCGTTTGCACTTTAAGATGTTGCTATCCATCCTGAAAACATCTAAACAAAACCCCCTGTCTGCTTGTTATTAATGTTAGAGAAGGACAAACAGCACAGATAATGCCCTAAAAAGTTGGGACAGATTTTGCAGTGTGTGTGTATCTGCATGTGTGCATGTCTGTAGGGGCAAGAATGAAGCTGGGTGATATTGTGTGTGTGTGTGTGTGTGTGTGTGTGTGTGTGTGTGTGTGTGTGTGTGTGTGTGTGTGTGTGTGTGTGTGTGTGTCATACCTGTCAACTGTACAGATTTTCACAGAATTTCCAGATTTTTGCCTCATATGTTTGGTCTGTTCCTCATAGCTTTCTGGCTAATCACTGAGGATCATCACTAAAAAGTTTCAGACTTCATACCCTTCAGAAAATACATGCCAACACAAGTCCTGTTCTAGCAACTTTTTAAGGTTATAAAAGCAGCATTTAAAATCTGTCCCTATTTTGTGCCTTTGACCCCCATTATTTTAGGCTTTGTCCAGATTTCTTGCACTAAGGGGTTGAGAGGTACGTTGATGACTGGATTGTCGCACTAGGGGAATTAGACAGGGAATTGTGAGTCTATATGTATAAATGTGTATGAGAGAGCTTGTGTGTGGGTAAATGTAAATGGGTGAACGTGTCCACAAGTCCAATTGACTGTTGGGGAAGCTTGTTTATGTCTGTGTGTGTATGTATGTGTGAGAATGAGATAATGGGCTAAAAATGACAGATTTTTAAACATTGCTGTCATAAACTTAAAATTGCTGAAATAACTGGCATTTTTTCTCCCCAGGCCTCCACTGACAATGGGCTCATTTCAGCCCATTGGACCATCCCAGTAAACAAATGCAAATAAATAAATAAATAAATCTATGTTAACATGCAGTTGTGCATGTGTGAGACAGAGAGATTACAAAGGCCCAAAAGTAGGGACACATTTTAAATATTGATCGGAAACCTGGACAGTTGCTGGAATAACTGGATCTGTTGACATGCATTTTATGAAGGATATGAAATCTGGATTCTGGACCAAGTGAAATATTATGGTGGGACTAAGGCTGAAAAATAGGGACAGATCTTAAATATTGCTTTTATAAACTTAGAATGTTTCTGGAATAATTGTATCTGTGTTAGCCTGTGTGTGAATGACCCAATAATATGGACACATTTTAAATATTGTTCTTATAAACTAAGAGAATTGCTGGAATAAATGATCTGTGTTAGCATGCATTTTCTGTGTGATCGGAATTACTGGATCTGTGTTAGCATGCATTCTTGTGTCAGAGACAGGAATTGTGGGCAGGTTTTAAATACTGCAGCTACAAAACTGAGAAAATTGCTGGAGTAACTGGAACTGTATTTACGTACATTTTCTGTGTGTGAGAACAAAGACCCGATAATAGGGACAGATTTTGAATATTGCCCTTATAAACTTAGAAAGTTGCTTTAACAACTGGATCTGTGTTAGCATATATTTGTGTGTGAGCAAACACAACGAAAATAGGGGTTGATTTTAAATGCCACTGTTATAATCTCAAAAAGTTGCCGGATCCGTGTTAACATACATTTTCTGTGTGGTCGGTAGAAAACAGGATCTATTAACATCCATTTTTATGTGTGAGCAGACCCAAACATAGGGGCTCATTTTAAAATACAGCTGCTATAAACTGGAAACGTTGCAGGAATAACTGGATCTGTCTTAATGTGCATTTTCTCTGTGGTTGCTATAATAACCAGATCTGTGTTAACATGCATTTTCTGTGCGAGAACAAAGACCCAGTAATGGGGACAGAGTTTAAATTTTGCTGTTATACATTTAGAAAGTTGCTGGCGTGACTGTCTGTATTAGCATGCATTTTTGTGTGTGACTGAATATAGACACAATAATATGCACAGATTTGAAATATTTCTCTTAACTTGGAAAGTTGCTTGTTGCAGCGATTGGCTCAGCCTGTCTCGCCCTGTTGACTGGGCTGTGGGATGATGCCTGTAATGGTTTAGGATGCTATTAAATGCACCTAAACCAGAGCAGCCAACATCCCAGCCTGGATGGTTTCCCTTTGGATTGGATTGTGGGCTGATAATTGTGAATGGTTTAGGCTGCTTTTTTAAGGTATCAAAACCAGAGCAGTTAGCTGCTCCCAGCAGCAGTTACTGTCCACTGTGGTTGTGTGAGGTGTGACTGGACCTGTATGGAACTAGCTGCTGGCTTTCCCTTTTCTGGCTGGTGTGTGGTGTTGTGAATGGACTTTTGTGGGGTTGGTGTGTGATGGTGTGAATGGACCTGTGTGTGTCTGGCTACCATGATGTGGTAGAAGGGCCTGTTGCAGTGAATGGCTCAGGTTATCTCCCCCTGTTGACTGGGATGCAGGCTGCTGCTTGTGAATGGTTTAGGCTGCTATTAAATGCACCTAAACCAGAGCAGGCAATAGCCCAGCCTGAATGGCTTCCCTTTGGGCTTGACTGTGGGCTGCTTATTGCGAATGGTTAGGCTGCTTTTTTTAAGGTATCAAAACCAGAGCAGTTAGCAGCCTGTGGGTGCTAGATGGTGGGTGGTGTGTGGTATATGTGCATGTGTGTGTGTGTGTGTGTGTGTGTGTGTGTGTGTGTGTGTGTGTGTGTGTGTGTGTGTGTGTGTGTGTGTGTGTGTGTGTGTGTGTGTGTGTGTGTGTGTGTGTGTGTGTGTGTGTGTGTGTGTGTGTGTGTGTGTGTGTATTTGTGTGGTGTGAATGGACCTCTGTGACACTGGCTATTGTACAGTGGCTCATTGCAGTGAATACTGCTACTAAATATCACTGCCAGTTAAGAGTGTCCATGGACATCTCAGAGTAAATTTGGTGGGGCAGCATGGATGCATGGGGGGATAGCAGTTCCAGACCTTACAGTACAAATTGAAAAAAACTGTCTACACCCCTGACTGGAAAGATCAAAGTACAAGGAGAGTGGCAAGGCCACTTGATGGGAATGTGCCTTGCAGAAGTGAGGAGAAGTTCTCAACAAATGGCTCATTGCATGCCTCTCCCCGGCAACTAACACAGGGTGGTGCAGTGGTGCAGCAGTTAACATTGTTACCTCACAGCAAGAGGTCATCTGGCTCAATTCTTGGCTGGCGTCCCTTCTGTGCTGAGTCTGCATGTCATCCCTGCATTTGCGTGGGTTTCCTCTGGGTACTCCGCATTCCAAAGACATGCGTCTGGAGGGCTTCTCACTGGGCCTCCACTGAAAATAGGTTCTGTCCTAGTCGGACTTTCCTGGTCAACAAAAAATAAATAAATCTAAGCAGTTGTAAGCAAATTAGGGAATAGGGAGAATACAACAAAATGGGAAACATCCCTGGTGGCTAGACAGTACGACCCCTCTTATGATGGTCATCCCGGTGATGGGATATAAATGGATTGATTGGCCAATAGGTAGATGATAGTCGACAGCTGGGTTAAAGTACCTTAAAAAACAAAAACAATGTGTAGGTAGATGAGGCATCATATCTGCAGAAATTGTAAGCAGTGATGTCCAACCAGCAAAGTGCTGCAGAACAAGTGTTTGGTGTCTGTACCTTTGTTGTGGTCATTAGCAAACCTTTTGCTGTACTTGCTTTGTAGTCATTATTCCCAAATGGTTTAGAAAACATTTCCATAATTGTGGACACATTTACATTAGCATTTATGTAAATGAAGGAGTCCAGTACAGCTGTTGGTTTGATTTGCTGTGGTTCAGTTACATATGTTTGGACGGGGTGGCAAAGGGTATGACAGACACCCAGAGGTAGTATGCACAGTATGGCAACATAGTTGGATGTCAGTAGATGTGCACAGATTTTTAAGGCATAGAACATTCTAGAAATTGTTCTTATGATACTGATGCCCTTCCATGATCTGCTGAGTGTTGTCAGTAGAGTAAAGCCACATCATGACCATATATATATATATATATATATATATATATATATATATATATATATATATATATATTAGTATACACACACAAATATATATATATAGATAGATAGATAGAGATACAGATATATATATATATATAGATAGATATAGATTTATATACATAGGTAGTTCGCAATTGTATCCACATATCTGTAGCTCCTATGTCCTATACTCCAAGACTCAGATATTTATGAATCATGGAAGAAGTCAAATGCTTCCATTTGCATACCTAAGGTATTACCTGCTATCCTCTAGGCATACAATGGTGCCAGCACTCACTGAATTTGGTAGGCTTCTATGAATTATTTAGGACTCAGTTTTAGCTTTCTTACCAAATAGCAGCCTGACATAATTGTATCTAATACCTATTAATACCACTAATTAGGATGGCACATTTAGTACTGGCACAATACATTATGATATCAAAATATATTTTTCAAATAATATTGCCATTGTGAAATAAATTAATTCTGTTCTAGAGAAAAATAATGAATTGTTAGTATTATTATTGCTGGTTTTCTTGTCTGTCTCTTATATGCCTCTTATTTTATCAGTGAAAAATATTAGTTCTAGAAACAAAAGTAATTTGTTCTCACTAAAACATTCATAAAGAGAAAAGCAATCTATCCACTTCTATTTTATTTTCCATCACCAACCAGCTCTGTAATGTATAAAAAGCACTCTACTTTAAAGTTCTGCTATGAACTGATAAAGTGAATAATGCCAGGTATGAAAATGTTGAGAAACAATGCACAAAACGCAGAAGAGTGAAAATTTTAACTTTTAAATGTTTTTGCAGGGGGTTGTAAATCCCTTCTACATGCCCTTGAACTTTACAAACTCTATAGATGTACCAGCCTGAAGAGGGGAGAAATCTCCCAGAAGAAAAGAATCATTGCTGGCGAAGACATAGAATCCATACCGGAAGTGATTTCCTATGGAAAACAGTTATCGGGGTTGTGCTCCTCAGCTTTTTTCCTTCGGGAAATTGATTTTGTCTGGAAATTGACACTTGGTAGATTTCACCTTGACCCCCTGCACCTTGCCCATCTGATTCTGAACAGGAAGATGAAGGGATGGATACAGGGATTTTCTATTCAGATGTCTGATTCTGACTCAGAGGAAAGCTCTGTTTCTGACTCTTCCTGTGTGGGTTTCTATTTTTCTGAGACTGTTGCCAGAATGCACCAGGGTTTTTAGAAGGAAAAGACTGAGGTTTCATAATCCCCAGAAAATACTATGAGTTGTTACAGAAGGAATCTGCGGAACCTACAGCCATTCTTCCTGTTCTGTCTGCTTTAGAGGATGCATGTATTACTGCCTGCAATTCTCCTCATAGAGAGCCAAATGCCGCTAAAAAGGCAGATAGTATGTATAAAGTTTCTCAGTCTTTTAAGTTTTCATATATCGTTCCCAAACCTGACCCAGCAGCTATAGCTTTGATTAATCCAACTGCTACTAAGCAGTTAATTCCAATCTTACTTTTTCCGATAAGGATGAGAAAATCACTGATAAGTACGGGAAAATAGTGTATTTTTCTGCAACTCTGATTTTCAGAATTTTGAATTTTCAGACTCAGTCATATGTTAAAGTTTATTCTAACTAATTGTGAAGCTTCCAGCATCCCAAATGTATTGATAAATACAGAGCCTCACTGCTGCAGGTGGAACACCAGTCCCCTTGTGGGCAGAATGAGCTCTGCAGGGATTTCATAAACATTTCTTGTTATAGTGGCTCTTGTGTAATTGGCAATGGAAAACAACACAATAGGGAGTTGGCACCTTCTCCGTTATCACTGTTTTTCCATAAATTAAAATAATGTTGCCAGGCACTCAGAGAGCATTTAGTGGCATACTTTAATTCTTCACTTTCTATATACAGCAGGAAGCCATTTTTATGTATCTAGATGAGCTCACAGTTCTAGCTGAATCTGGTATAGAGCTACAGGAACCCCTGTATTCCTACTAGTTCTAAAAATCCAATTCTTTTCCTCCTCAACACACTTTATACTTCTTTTTGGCTTCTTACAGCTGACAGTTAGCTGTTGTCAGTTCCTTTCCCTATTTACTGGGTCTGTCAGACCTGCATAGTCTCTTCCAGCCTAATCCTGATTTATATCTAGGCCAGTAAGAAGATTAGGGATGCAGCATTATACTTCTGCTGAGGCGGTGTTTTACATTATTCCCCCACCCAATCCAAATGCCCAGTTATATACCAAAGGTGGGACATGCAATGGACAGTAACTCTTAACCATGCCTCACTTGTACAAGGGACTGACATCCTCAGGACACCAGAAACACTCTCAGCACATGGCTTTTTCCTCTGATCAAACCTATGGAAATCATCTGTGATACTGTGCCCACTTGCTTCCTCCATCCCCCAGGATTTGAATGTCCATCTTTCCTTGCCAGCACCTCAGATGCCTGAGACACTACTCAAACCAGGCTCACTTGGGCCACAGTGAAGGATTTGTCCTTCTATGTCATGGTGCTGGTAGTGTTTTGCTTGCTTGACATATACCTTGGCATTCAGCTGCATAGCACTAACCCCATTTACATTTCCTTTTCTGTGATATAAGAACCTGGTAAAGAACTGCCAATCTTTCAAATCTCATTGGGTTTCCTGTGTTCTCTATATGCATACAGAAGTCATAGACTTTGGAGAGCTGCACATTTCTTTTCTTAATGCTGTATGTATACAGATAATCAAGTAGACAGATTGATGGGTCATCATATGGAGTATCATGACACATTTTAATTATTTTTTTTAATTAAAATATCAGTAGAGTGCAAGATAGGTTTGCTGCTCATACCATCTCAAAAGGAATGCGGGAGTGTATATATTTGTTTTTTATATGAGAAGTATCACTGGTACAGAACTTTCACAGTATCATAAAATTCTTGTCAGAAAGTACCGATGCAGTATTCTGCCTGAGAGCTACATGAATAGGTGCATGCACATTGCTGGAAGGAGGTTACTTATCAATCTTTCTCCCCTGGCCTTGGACTCCCTTCTGTTCAGTAAGTTGAAATGGTGTACAATGTAACTGTAACTGCATTTTCATAACACGCTGAAGAATGACATCATCAGAGGTATGAACATCTCAGCAGTTCTTAGTGTGTAGCTGTGAGTGTTGAAAAATTCATGTCCACCACATAAAGGCACATCTGAGATGTGGTCCAGTCTGAAAACTAAGAAAATGTTCATCTGAACTCTAAACCCATGCTGGTTTTGAGCCTGCAGGAATCTAAAGCTTTATCCACAGGGGTGGACACATGTATGACTAGACTATGTGAAGGGAAAGTTAAGAAGTCGGCTCTCTGATCTTATTCCCCCAGCTGCAAATATGGTGTCTGTTTAATTAGATGTTTGTAGTTAAAATGGATAAAATGTTAGTTGTATTAGAGTCTGACATATTTAGTCCCGTTGTGTCACTATCAGACAGAATCAGTTGCGCTGCATAACTCAGAAGATAAAAGGAGACATCATGTAGCTTATTTTCTTAGAGAAAGGTAATACACTCACAGCAACAACAGACAATGCAACGTATGAAGAAAGAAATGAAGAAAGAGAGAGAGTTGTGTATGTGTTTTAAATGCACCTGTATTCCCATAAACAAGTATTCTGCCATTTACTTCTAGTGGCACAACTTGCCACATTTGGCCACAAGGATCAGATGGCTTTAAGTGACAGTGTCTAAGACACTGAGGGTGAATACTGGCAAAATCCTAGCAAAACTGGGTATTATGATCCTGTGTGCAGCATTTGTTTTGTAGATGTTACAGTGCAGTTGGTAACACTGCTGCTGCTTTTTTCTTCCCCACAAATGAAATCACATGACTGAACACTGTTTCTTATATTGGACTACTTGGTGTGGGCAGACTGTGAGAATATTTATGCCATGAGCCACAAACTGCTACATGATAAGAACAGCACATAAAAGCGCTTTGATATCATTTCCAAGTACACATCAGAACAGTATTATTCAAAATATTTGCCTGCAGCATCTGTGCCACCAAATAAGAGGCATGTGTTACAACAGAAGGGCATGTGCTGGTTCATGGACACTGCAAGCAGGACTGCAGCAGGTTATAGTGACTTTCCCAACAAAGGGAAAGTATCAGCATAACTCAGTGGTCAAAGTTTCTACATCACAAATCTATCATCTGGGGATTTGTAATGACTTCTGGTTGTAATCTGTCTAAAATCTGAATGGTCACCCTATTTTTGTGGGATTTTATCTTGACATACAGATTTTCTCCCATAAACATGCTGGCTATTTGGCTACACTAAAAAGTCTATATTTACATCTATATCAATATTAATATCTATATCAACATGTACATTTACATCTATACCTATATCTATATATACCTCTCTCCCACTCTTTCTTTCTCTCTATATATCTATAGGTCTACTTTACATTACCAAAAATCCATAAACTGAAGAATGAAATGGCTGAGACCAGAATAACGAAACTTAGAATGGCGAACCACATCTTTTTTCCCAGGGCAAGTAAACACTTGCCCAATGTGAGGAATAATTTCCTTTTCCCCACTGTAGTGTGATCCTGGAGTTGGTATATTTAGTTAGGTGGGGATGGGTGCAGCCCCCCCCCTACATTGGGGTGTGTGGTGGGTGTAGCCCCCTACCTAGGTGGGTTTCAGATAGTACAGTGTGTTGTAGTGTAGTTTTGGGCAAGCGTTTGCTTGCCCTGGGAACAAAGACGTGGCTCGGCATAAGTTTCATTATTCTGGTCTTGACCACTTTGCGTTCGGTTTTATGGATTTTCAGTAATGTAAATTAGATTCATATATATTAGGTAGATATACTTGTGTGTGAGTACCAGCTTACTAATACATGCCAACCCAGACCCATCCCCTAACCTTAACTCTGGACCTTAGCTTAGAAAAAACATTTCCGTAACACTATCACTACTCAAGATAGGCTCAGACACTGAAACAAGCATCAACAAATATGCACACCACTAACGGTAACACTTTACTTAACCTTTCTCTAGCCTTAACTTGCCAACAATCGCACAAGCACACTTACCTGCAGCTGCATACTGAACTGTCAGCATTTTGAACTGTCGGTATTCTAATCGCACAGTCTACATTTTGAACTGTCAGTATTTTGAATCGTAAACATATATGAATATATATTCACATATATGTGTTTTCTTTGTCATAACTGAAAATGGTCTATAGTGGACTAGTTCACTTGAGCTGATATATTAAACTTGAGGTCAAGTTTCATATCCTAAAACCATTTCTTTTCAGTGCAAAAAAATAAAACCACTGAAGTAATGTGTTTCTGTCACTGTCCATTTTCTAGAGGCCTTTTTCCAGTTCTTGCACTGCTTTTAGTAGACCAGCAAAATACCCATTCCCCCTAGTTAGATGGTTCGTTCCTTTCCAGGATAATTAAATGTATGATTCATCAAATTTTGCTGGGAATTTCCTGGTGATGTTGGATTGAAACCAGTACATTGTGGCACTGATGAACTGCTGTTCTGTCTTTGGTCTCACACAGAAGTTATTTACAGTTTGCTCTACCAGCTGCCAGATTTTCTCTGCCTTACAACAGCTTTTGCTCTGTTCTCTTGGTTGGAATGGGGTCTTTGTTGGAGGGGTTAAACACTTACCATAAATCTCATCACCCTTTCTACCCCTGCATGGCAAATGTCCATTTCATAATGTGGATCACCTCTACTGTGTTCCTCTCCCAATATGTCAGCCATTAAATATTTGAGATAACTGAAATTGTTACACAGAAAAATGCTTACCTTCTGAACACACAGGTTATGTATTTTTATATTGTTAATCAGCGTATAGTAGTAATAAGGACTCATCTGCCAAGTCACAATCTTCTATCTTTAGCTAGTTTCAGGCAATGCAAAATGAAATGTATTGGATATTTAAGAGACATTAGTAAAGCTATATGTTCTTAAGTTTAAAATAGCAGGGAATAAGTACTCAGGCCTAATTATAATTTGGCCAACATTTTGTGTGTGTGTGTGTGTGTCGGGGGGGGGGATGTCTGTGTGTGGGTGGGTGGGAGTGTGTGTGTGTCTGTGTATGTGGGGGGTGGGGGTGGGGGTGGTGTCTGTGCTTGTGTGTGTGTCTGTGTTGCAGTTTGTCCTAAACCACCTGTCATATAGGGGATGTCAAATTATGATGCGAGTCTAAACTTAATTCTGCTAACTTGAAAACATAAAGTCATGTGTTAAGGAGGCTTACTGCGCTATGCTAATGTGTTTATTTAACATACTTGTTCAGCATTTTTATAAAAGAAGTACAAAATATTAGGGATAAAATAAAACACTCGCCCAAAAATAATAATAACAAAAATTTTTCCCAGATGTTATGTTAGTGTTCATGTTACTCTACCCCTGTGGGTATCTGATACTTGCCTCTGCCTTGTATATCACACCCTCAGGGTTGACTAAGTGGAACAATAACATAACCTCCTATCGTAAGAAATTGCATGAGTATTATATTCTGTCATAAACTGGAAGACATTGGAACTGTCTATTCATTTTATCATAAGGAAGGTGACATTATAAAGTCATGTTTAAAATATTAGACATACCAGCATTAACAAAAATACATAAATATATGGGAGAGGGCATGCCATTGTGCTAAAATGCAGGTAGTTGTTTTGGATTTCGTAGCCAGCTCAGTAGGGAATCTGCTGTGGGGTGCAATGACTCTGTGTGCCTGCATTTCTCTGGAGCTGTGACAACACTTAACAAATGCGCATACATCCCAGTAGCTTCTGCTGTGGAGTAATAGGTCATTACCCTGAGGAACAGTATTTTTTGATGAAAATAGCCTTGCCTTCAGCAAAGATTGTTTCACAGGCTTTTGTATTCCCTTCCTACCCCCCTCCCCCTAGACAATGTATCTTTGATTCTTCCTGACAGTATTATTTTCTGCTGCAATATAAATTCAGATGCTGAATACAGAGTTTATAACAATATCTGCAAAAAAATATCTTGGAAATGAAAATTTGTAACATTTATTACCAAGGAATATCCTCTATAGCCATTTTCACCCAGCAATCAACATCTGTCATTTTTTTTCAGATTAGGCTAGACATACGTTTATGTCCTAAAACATTATTTTGCTCCCTAAAGCATATTATCCTTGAAGGAAACATCAGCATTTTGGAGTCTTTTTATGAAGTCATTTGTAATAAGTTATACCAAAAATCTGCCTTTTACATACTAAATGGCAACATATGAGTATATTGCTGACAGCATGCATAAATGCAGGGTTATAAATTGATAATTTTAATCATTTTCAGGGTAGTTTTTCAGCATAGCATTTTTTTCAGAACACACTGAATGTAACTGCACTTAATTGGTCAAACTTAAGTTAAAGTATGTCTTTGACAGCCATGGCACATGTTATTTTTGGATTGGTACTAAAGCATTTCCACTTCCCATATTAATAAAGTTAATGTATAAAAATGCTATACAGGAACTCTTGCTATAAAGTGTTTACATGATGTATTCTCTTGGTTAAAGACAAAGAAGATAATGCCTCTTAAATTTTAATTGAAATAATAATCTAATGTCATTTGAGGCCGTGGAATTTAAAAAATAAAGAAAATGTGACTTTTGTACAGAATAATAGTATTTTTTTTAAGTCTGAGATCACAATAAGAGCATAAAGTATAATTATGTTTGACTGATAAACACATAAATTAGACCCTGCACAAACTAACAAACGCACTGACAATAAATACAGTATTTTTGCAATGGGGCAAGGCCCCTTGCACAATGCATTCGCCTGCACCTTTATATATACCAACTACAAGACTGCAGAATGTCAGCAGAAAGGGCATATTCCCAATTCCTTTTGTGCTGCAGTTGTGAACACCAACGGAAAGGTACATTTTGATACTCAGTGTCTTATAGACCCCAGTGATTCTGATAATGCATTTAGTTGGTCAGACCACAGCTCAAAACATTCAATGAATGGTAAGAATGTGTAGTGAATTATTCTTTGCATCTTTGTATGACTACGTGTGGGTGACACATTGGTACAGCTGATAGTGCTGTCGCCTCACAGCAAGAGGTTCACTGTTTTGATTCTTGGCTGGGGTGCCTTCTGTTTGGAGCCTGTGTGTCCTCCCTGTGTTTAGATATAGGTTCATAGGTATATAGGTTCATACTAGGCTATCTGCCCTAGGGCATTAAAAGCCTAGCCAGAGTGTGTTTGGCTTTCGCCACCCATTTTAAATGAATTTTGCTATGCCCTTTTTTGAGGTTAGTCTACTGTGCCTCTGTCTAATAGTGACACAGAAGTCATACACGGGGTAAACCTACAATCTCCCATCCACTCATCAAGATTCCTCTTGAAGACAGTCAATGAAGGACTCTGCCTAACCTGGACTGGGCTTTTTATTCCAGAGTGAAGGGAGCCTCTGGGTTAAGAATCTGTCCCTCCAGCATGTCCTATTTATTTCAGTGCTGAGGTTCAAGTCTCTCGAGCGTGTAGCTCGATGGGATTTGGATTTTCTGAGGTGCAGCATGTCCATTAATTTTGGGTTGGACATGGCTTTATACGTCAGGCACAGATTGCCTCTGAGCAGGCGGTATGCCACTGAGTAGAGCTGGAGTTTCTTTAACGGGGCAGCATATGGCATCTGTTTGAGCCCTTTGATCCTCTTGGTGAGGTACTTTTGGGGTCTTTCCAGTTGCTGCAGGTGTCTGGTAAGGTACATCCCAAAAGGGGCATTGTACTCAAATATGGGCCTGATGAGGGATGAGTAAAGAGGCACGATGACCTCCCATGATCTAGATGTGAATCCCTTCATGATTAGGTGGGCTATATAAAATGGTTTTCTAACCACTTTGGCCACGTGGTTTTCAAATGAGAAATTGCTATCAACTTGGGTCCCCAGGTCCCTAATTACTTCTTTTGTACTTAATGGATTACCACCTATGTGGTAATTTGTGGGCACTTTGTTTTTGCCAAAGGGGATGACTATACACTTTCTGGCATTTAGCTTGAGGCCATGGCTCTGGCACCAGTTGTCTGTTTCTATGAGGCCCTTTTGTAGGATGCTTGTGTCGGCTGGAGAGTCGATTATGGTGCCTAGTTTGCAGCCATCTGCAAACTTGGTCAGCCACAGTCCTTCCGTGTTGGCCTGTACCTCCGAGAAATATATACCAAACAAGAGAGGTCCCAGGACTGAGTCTTGTGGGACGCCACTTGTCACTGGTTTGGAGTCTGACATGGCTCCAGCAATTCTAACCATGTGGGTTCTGTCCTTGAGCCAGTTTGCAACCCATCTAGTGACACAGGGGTTTATATTTAAGCTGGTGAGCTTATCTATAATGCTCGAGTGGGGTATTGTATCGAAGGCTTTTGCGAGGTCCAGGTAGGCTGTGTGGACCACCTTCCCCTCGTCAATGGCCTTGGTGACTGTTTCAAAGAAATCGACCAGGTTTAAGAGGCAGGATCTGCCCTTAACAAAGCTGAACTGGGTAGGATCCAGTGTCTGTAGGTCCCCAATATCTTTATTTATGAGGTCCATGATGATCCTTTCCATAGCTTTGCAGACCAAGCTAGTCAGGCTTATGGGGCGATAGTTTCCAGGATCCATTGAGGCACCACCTTTGTGGAGAGGGACCACTGTTGCTGTACGCCACTCTTTGGGTACATATCCTGTACTAAGGCTGAGACTGAACAGTAGTTTTATGTTTGGGTTTAGCTCTTCTTGGAGTTCATGTAGTACGCAGCCCGGGACACCATCTGGTCCCATTGATGCTGTGTTTTGCTTTGGAGAGGCGGCTCTTACCTGAGCATCTGAGATATCAGGGGCAGCACTCTGCTGAGATAGATATTTGCTCTTTTGGTGGGGACAAGTTTGCGCTGAACTTGTCAGCTAGGATGTTGGCAATGTCTGTGGGTTCGGTGTATTTTTTGTCATTTTGGACTAATTCTGAGCATATCTGGGAATTCCCACCCAGGTTCCTAACATAACTAAAGAAAGCCTTGTGATTATCCTTAGTGTCCTGTGCAATTTTTCTCTTGAAGCTGGCTTTAGATGATTTTATGAGTGCCCATAGTTTTTTGCTAATACTGATCAGAGATGCCTTCCCTTTTTGGGATTTTGCTCTATCATGTAGTAGCTTCCTCCATCTATTGTATAGTTTGTTTATGGCTGGGGTCCACCAGACAGGACGCCTGCCTTTGGAGGATTGGGTCTTGGTTTTATTTGGGATTGCATGATCCATGCATTCCTGAAGGTGTTCATAGAATGCGTTTATAAACGATTCTGCGGTCTGGGCCGTATTTTCCACAGGCCTGGGGGCTTTGAAGGATTCTACCTCGGTTTTGAGGAGTGTGAAATTTGCTTTAGAGAAGTTTTTCACTGTGGTTTTCTGGGCAGGGGGTGGGGTCTGGATGTGAATATCCAGTGAGATTAGTTTATGGTTTGATCTTACCAGTGAGGGATAAACTTCTGGTCTGGAGCATAGAGCCCCCATGTTGGTGATGATCAGGTCCAGTATGTTTTCCCCTCTTGTGGGAGTGGTAACAAGTTGTTCCATAGCATTTGAGTTTATAAATTCTAGGAACCTTTGGGCTAGGGTGTTGGAGCTAGAGTAATGCTCCCAGTTTATGTTTGGGTAGTTGAAGTTGCCCAATATAATGGTGTTTGGAGAGACCTTCATATTTTCCAGTGTTCTCAGGAAGGCCGAGTGGGGTTCCTGGGTTTGGGAGGGTGGTCTGTAGCAGGCTATAAACTGGAAGGCAGTTTTACTCACTGTCAGTTGCACATGGATAGTCTCTGATGCTTCGTGCTGTGCCACCAACCTGGAGGTGTGGGTATCTTTGACGAATATTGATACTCCCCCTCCTTTTGTGGTTTGGTCCAAGTTTTTGGCCAAAAAGCATGGTATGAGGTATAACCTGGTAGTGCTGGGGTGCTCTCGGGAGCCTTGAACCAGGTTTCTGTTACTGCACAGATATCGATGTTCTCCATGCTAAGGAGAGTTTTGAGTGCATGCATCTTGAGGTTTAGACTTCTGGCGTTGAGTAGCATTACTCTTAGTTTCTTATCCCTTGTGATACCTATGGAGGTGGGTTTGTCTTTTGAGCCTTGCCGAAAAAAGGCACTATGGGGGTGGCAAGAGCCTTTGCCAATATCCGAAACCCCGGGGGTGACAGGTGCAAGCCGTCCATAGCGAAGCATCGTGGCTTGTCGAGCATGTCATCCCAGGCTGACAGGCACTGGATCCCCTTTGAATGACACCAGTACCTAAGCCAATTGTTGAAATTGATCATCTTGTCTTCATATTGTGGCATCATTCTTGGTGAGGTTAAGATGCCACTCAAGGTCAGGGTCACACCGGCCTGGGCTACATGCTCAGAGAGCTCCTCTATGTCTCTTTTCATGTAGCCCAGGGAGGTACGTCTCAGGTAATTCACACCAGCATGGACAATGACTGAGTCATATTTGTACTTGCCTTGGAGTGACCTGAGTGCTTGTGTTATGTGGCGGAACATTAGCACCTGACAGGCAGCTCACCGTGGCCTTCTCCTTGTTCAGCCTGGTGAGCGGGACGTCAGTGTGCCTGACGATAGAGTCACCTATTACAAGTGTATCAGGTGTGTTGTTTAGCCTTAAGGGCTGTGGCTGTTCGGCACACTGGCTTTGTGAGCTATGTGTTGCACATGTTTTGTTTTGGGGTAGCGGTTGCTTGGGTATCTGCTTTGGAGGAATCTGCTGCTTAGGCAGATTTTTATTTAGAGCCTCTGATTATGTTTTTGTGTGTTTATGTGTTTGGTTTGCTGTCGTGGTAGGTCTATGTGAAACTGGAATTGTAGTGAGTGTGATTTCCTTCTCCTCCTGACTGGTTATGCCAGTACTGAGTTGAGAGAGCTTAGTCTCCAGTTTGGCTATATGGTTGCATCTCTCACATGTGTTGGAATTTGTTGGGAGGAGGAGAGGGTTGTCTGTGTACATGAGGCAGTTGTAACATTGCCTCAAGATTCCCAGATTCACCAGCTGGACCGGAGAGGAGATTGACAACTGACCTTTGGACATGCTAGAATAGTATTGGAAATTCCTTTATAATTGAAAAAAAGGGCCAATGGGGAACAAGGTACTCAAGAGGAGTTTGTGAGGGTGTAGTGCTTTTAATTTTTTAGTGCTGAGTTATATAATTGCTTTAGTGAGCAAGTGCCAGGCTTTAGAGTAGGAATGGGGTGTTTATTATGAGAACTAGATCATTTCTAAGGGAAAAAGTGAAGAGCAGACTTTGTGGAGCTGAGAATGGTTTAAACCCAATTAAGCGGAGCTGCCCGATGCTGCGCTATGTGCAAAATCACGCAAAGCCGCTCCAAAGCGGGTTTTATACAGGGGACTTGAAAGAGCTAGAAATTGGCCCAAAACAGCCAATAGACTACCAGATTCTTGTGCTGGGAACACTCCTCCAGGGATAGATAGGCTGCTCTAAGCTCCCCATTGCCACTGGTGAACAAAGAAGCCTCCCTTTATCCAAGAAAAGAAATGGGCAACACAGGAACTTTCCAAAAGTCCAGAATACAGCAAAGCCTGTATTTGGACTACTCTAGGTCAGGAAAGACGGGAAACAAGGATAATTTTTTTTCATTTTTGCAACAAACAGCAGGAAAATGCAATAAATATGTAACACAGGCTAGCGCACTTGAGTGTGTAGCCTCAACAGGTAAATGCAACAAACAGGGCAAACTTTAAAAGTGCCGGTGCAAAAACAACTTTAAACAGTTTAAAACAGTTCAAGAAGCAGAAATACTTGCAGTTTAGCTAGATCGGGCAGTCACCCAGGTAGTAGCAGGAAAAGAACACTTTTATCAGGTTAGCAGTCGCTCTTTTAGCCTCTCTGCTGCTAGCACCACTCTGCAGGACCACAAGGAGCTTGGCTGAGTAGTAACAAGTGCAAAAAACGCACCAAAGCGGGTTTTATACAGGGGGACTTGAAAGAGCTAGAAACTGGCCCAAAACCGCCAGTAGACTACCAGATTCTTGTGCTGGGAACACTCCTCCAGGGATAGATAGGCTGCTCTAAGCTCCCCATTGCCACTGGTGAACAAAGAAGCCTCCCTTTATCCAAGAAAATAAATGGGCAACACAGGAACTTTCCAAAAGTCCAGAATACAGCAAAGCCTGTATTTGGAATACTCTAGGTCAGGAAAGATGGGAAACAAGGATACTTTTTTTGTTTTTTTGCAACAAACAGCAGGAAAATGCAATAAATATGTAACACAGGCTAGCGCACTTGAGTGTGTAGCCTCAACAGGTAAATGCAACAAACAGGACAAACTTTAAAAGTGCAGGTGCAAAAACAACTTTAAACAGTTTAAAACAGTTCAAGAAGCAGAAATACTTGCAGTTTAGCTAGATCGGACAGTCGCCCAGGTAGTAGCAGGAAAAGAACACTTTTATCAGGTTAGCAGTCACTCTTTTAGCCTCTCTGCTGCTAGCACCACTTTGCAAGACCACAAGGAGCTTGGCTGAGTAGTAACAAGCGCAAAAAACACGCCAAAGCGGGTTTTATACAGGGGGACTTGAAAGAGCTAGAAACTGGCCCAAAACGGCCAATAGACTATCAGAATCTTGTGCTGGGAACACTCCTCCAGGGATAGATAGGCTGCTGTAAGCTCCCCATTGCCACTGGTGAACAAAGAAGCCTCCCTTTATCCAAGAAAGGAAATGGGCAACACAGGAACTTTCCAAAAGTCCAGAATACAGCAAAGCCTGTATTCGGACTACTCTAGGTCAGGGATGATGGGAAACAAGGATACTTTTTTTGTTTTTTTTCTTTTTTGCAACAAACAGCAGGAAAATGCAATAAATATGTAACACAGGCTAGCGCACTTGAGTGTGTAGCCTCAACAGGTAAATGCAACAAACAGGACAAACTTTAAAAGTGCAGGTGCATAAACAACTTTAAACAGTTTAAAACAGTTCAAGAAGAAATACTTGCAGTTTAGCTAGATCGGACAGTCGCCCAGGTAGTAGCAGGAAAAAAAACACTTTTATCAGGTTAGCAGTCGCTCTTTTAGCCTTTCTGCTGCTAGCACCACTCTGCAGGACCACGAGTATGTTTCCTCAGGGTGTTCTGGTTTCTTCCCACATTTCAAAGACATGAAGTAGGTGAACTGGATGTGCTCAATTTGCCATAAGTGTGAGTTTGTGGTACAGAAAAACAGCTGTGTCAGACCTGGTTTTGTCACCCTGGGGATTAGATGATTGTCAGTGCTGAAGTGACATTCTGACCCCATGTGTAGATATGGGAAAAGCAGTTGCGAATGTGTGTGTGCGTGAGAGTGTGTGTGAGTGTGTATATATATATATATATATGTGACAGTGGTCCATATGATTGAATATTCATAATTTCAAATGTGTTTAACTCTGGCAGAAGTGATGTTTTGATAACTTCTGCTGGTGTTAAGTATGTAAAAGGTTGTGCACATTGTGGATCAGGGAATTTGCCCTTTTCCAACTGTGGAACAATCATGGAG
The DNA here is from genome assembly GCF_019279795.1 of Protopterus annectens. Lineage (NCBI taxonomy): Eukaryota > Metazoa > Chordata > Ceratodontiformes > Protopteridae > Protopterus > Protopterus annectens. Next base: position 376,608,657 of record NC_056738.1, on the reverse strand, counting down.
TTGATATATTTAATAAGTGGGGGGTGCAGAAAGGCTTGCCCCCCTTTCAAAAACCATTTTTTTCATTGCTTTGGCTTTTGAACTTTCTGGATTGATCATTAGTGTTTGTGTACATTGATGTTTCAGAGTATATACACACACACACACACACACACACACACACACACACACACACACACACACACAGACACACACACACACACACACATGCACACACATGCACACACACACACACACACACACACACACACACACACACACACACACGCACACACACACACACACACATACACATATATAAAGAGTTTACTCAAAGCACTTGAGTTCCTGGGACTCAAACACTACTGAAGCCAGGGACTTGTACATCTTGTAGGTTGCACTGAGATGAAATGCATCAGCCTTGGGAAGAGAGTGGAGCTGCTCCTTGCTTGAAAATATAGCCAAGTCTGGGCAAGATAAGTGCAGCTATCATGGGGAGGGACTGGGAGAGGGTGGGGAATGCTTAGTATATCAGGCCATGATCAGAAGGGTTATTTAGGTTCAGAGACTGGAAGTTTTATGGTTAGAGTTAGGGGTCTGGTAGGGTTGTGCAGTTCAGTAAGGCAAGTGTGTGTGTGTGTGTGTGTGTGTGTGTGTGTGTGTGTGTGTGTGTGTGTGTGTGTGTGTGTGCGTGTGTGTATGTGTACATGTGTACAGACAGATATAGTCACATAATCATACAAAGAGTAATCCACTACCCTGTCATATTTTACATTCCTTACATTTTGATAAATCTCCATGTACCACAACTTATTGTGATTAGATGTCAAATCATAACATATTATTATGTGTTCTTGACACAGATGCCAAGATTCATTTCTTGAGTTTTGCTCTTGAGGTGAATTTTTCGACATCCATCTCTGAAACATATAATAAACAAGTTAGGATCGGAGACCAGGTCATAATCCTCTATATAATGGGGATTGCTCAGGCATGTAATGAAAGTGACTACAAATCCTGCTAATGGGCAAGGTTGTCAGTGCAATACAACATTTTCAAGAGTATGAGAAACATGAGGAGTGTGACTGTAACCTTCCTCTAGATGGACTGTCCTCTGACCAGAACAGGAGGCTGATTGTGCTGCACAGTTGCTAGCTTGCTGACCACAAGGGGCCTAACTGAAAGCCCACCAGCAAGCGAAGAGGTTTCTGAGTTCATTATCCAGAAGAACAGTAGCTTGGATAGTTCTGCAGAAGTACACAATACGCTACAATAACCCACTCAGAATAATACAGTATAATACAAGCCTCGCAATGCTACCTTGAACATTTTCTTTAATTAAATGTATTCACTACAGAGGCTTTGAAATGTATGGAACTCAGAAGCAACTATAAAATATAAAGCAGGGAATAATAAAAAAAGCCTTAGAAATACCTTTCGACAGTGCTGACATATCCATTTACAGTCTATATCACCAAAGGGAGACATCACAAAGCAGAAAATAAATTCCAACTTGTACTTTTTTTTACAGATAAGTTTAAGTATTTAATTATGGTAATAAAGTTCCTCAGCCACAGTGGTGTCACTTAATCATGTTTTGAAACCCTTGTCTACACATGAAATAGCAGTGCAGTAGAGGTAGCTTAACTGGATTGTTTTATGATGAGGAAAGGTAGACTACATTTGAAAATGCAAACAAAACTTGGCTGAAAAGGATATTTTCAAGATTAAACACTGTATTGAACTTGTACAAAGCATGCAAACATATTGTGCTTTGCCGTCATGATTAAACCTCACGAACCGTTGGTAAATCTTCAATATACCACACCCACATCATCAGTTATTGCTATATTAATTTATTTATTACTCCTACTAAGCTGATATATCCTTACCTCTTATTACTCACTGCAGTATGCAGTCTTTTGTAATGTGAATTACTTGGAAACCTGACTGACTGACTAGGGTATCGCTTGTAATGACAAAAAAAAAGACAATAATCATCTGCAAAAATATATACTTGCACTGTAAACACTCATGAAACCATGTACCATTCCTGAGGTGCCAATGCAAGGAAATATTAGAATGTTCTTAAATCATATGGGGGAACCTCATTCATTTTTAAGAAATCTGATCATATTCAGTTTTACAAGCAGTGTTTTTTTGTAGTTGTTCAAGATTTTAGACAGGTCAGTAAAACACTATCATATAAGTACAGAGTGCATTTGTTACTGTAGATGAACATATACAAAAATGTGTTAACACTTATTTAATGCGCAATTCTAGTATACAAAAAGAGCATCATTGGTGGTTGTTATGTCATGCTGATGCAAAAAAATTCACAAGCTAAAATATTCATTCATATATTTTTATGTTGCTTTGGGGTCAAAACCTTACCCATGACAAGTGAGCCTAAATAAATTACAGAAAATAAGATGAGCCTAGTAATTGTTAGTTTTTGTTCTATGTTTCATCTAACTCTGACTTCTACAACGCATACAATTACCAGATACTGATTTATTGATCAGACCTAATCGAAAAATGGCTGGACTAATGAGAATAACTTAAAAAAATTCATTATAAGAGATAATTAGATCATTGCACTGCTATCCAGAATCAATGTTTGTGCTGCATACACAGTTGGGTATACATTTACACTTGGAAAACATCCTGAGAAGATGCTACAAAGCACATACAGTACTAAGAGAAGTAACAAGAAGGTCTGTAAGGAATATTGTAAACAGTATTATCTGAGTTAGGATACATCAGCTTACAGAAATGACAACTGTCAAAGGAAACAGTGAGAGTATACCGATGTCTAAACGTGGAGGAATGAAAAAAGGCACTCATTACATGATGTTACAAAACGAAAGCATGACATTCTTTTTTCTTGTTGACTCTTACAGTGCATCAGAAATATTTAAACAGATTCAAAAATGACAGTTACTATCTATAAGCACAGCTCGGGTAAATATCACTCCGGTTATAGATCCGTTCATCCAGCACTAGTATTACTATCGGATTTATACATCAGCATTAAAAATGTACTGTATTCTGTGTCCAGTATGTCACAGAAACACTCCATGTCTCTAAACTGTACTAAACTGATGAGAAAACATTACAAAAATTAGAGAAGACTAGAAGACTAAACACTGTGTACTTTCTCAGTTAATTGAGAGAAAGGTTATAGACAACTGCATATGTAATATGGGATTCAAAATTATAACATTTGTTTTTTGGGTGGTAGGCTCAGTGTCATAGATGCATAAAGCCCTGGCTACAACCCAGATGACCTGGCATCGGCTAGTGATCCAGATGCTAGACAAGCCAGACAGTGGCAATGGGAGTGAATGGAGAACGCTGGCTCACCTACCCTAAAAGAAGAGAGGCTGGTAACTCTTTACAGCATCCAAAAGAATGTACCTGAAACACAGGAACAACTATATGCAAGGCCTACTATTGAGCTGGGGTGATATGTTCAAGGAAGCAGACATGCACATATAACCCCACATACACACACAGACATGCACGCAGGCACATACATACATGAATGTGCACAGACACACACAAACACACACACACACACACACACACACACACACACACACACACACACACACACACACACACACACACACATGAAACAAGCAGATGTCAGATGTTGATAGACTGGGACAAGCACAAAACTTGGGGATCACTTAGATGATGTCCTCTAGGGCAAGGGGTGGTGGTGGTGGTTGGGTCAGCATATGAAGGTGAAGGAAATTAATACTCACCTTATTTTTAGATTCTAAATTAAAGCATGAGATTTTTATTAATATCATCTGACTAAATATGTTTTCCAAATACAGAAACATACTCTTCCCCTCTTTCCTACACCATATTAATATCACCAGTGGACTTCAAAATTATTGTAAAACATCACAACATTTATATCTATCTGTCTATCAATCTGCATGCATATGGATTTGCACAACATTTTTGTGCAATTTAAAATAAGTGAAGTATTACATACATCAGTAGCTCAATGACTGTATATTATGTGCATCCTATTTCACTAGCAGGGCCCAGTGAGGCTCTCCCTTTGAATCAAACTATAACACATGAAGGAAGGTAACAAGAAGCAGTGTGTACTGTTTGAGTAAGTAAGCAAAGCTGCCCAGCCAGGTGTGCATTACTGAGACTTGTACTATGGTTTCATTTAATTACGTCAGCACATATGTTAGTTTGAGCAAGTGCTCACATAGTGCGTAATATATTTATATGCGTTAGTTGAAATGATATTTCCAGAATTATAGGGAGCTATTTTAAATGCTAAATTGTAATAAGATGCGTTTGTATTTCTATATTTTGGCTGCTACTGGATTTCAGCGTGTGATGAATTATTATAATGTTTATTGTAGATGAAGATTTTTTTCTTTAGAAGGTCTGAAGAAAGACATGTTCTTAAGGCTTGTTTTTTCCTTTTTTTTTCCCTTTTTCTGCTTATTTATTTTGTCATAGTTTATGCTTTAGTAAATTATTTTACTGGAATAGGTTCTCTGTTGTTACCTGAAGCTCTTGCCAATAGTTTCACCTTTCATTCTACTTGGATCTGCATCATGGAAACAATATTGTGATATAAGCAAAATATTGATCGTATCATCTATCACAAGAGAGAGGTACTACCAGATGCATTCAGTGATCCAACATCAGCTTTCTCTGGGTTACTGAATGGCTTCAGATATGTCCTCCATAGGGACATGACATCCTGGAATGGCAAATAATTTAAAACTGAGACTGCAAATAAGCTGTTATCTAATACAGAATGGCTGGTCATCTACACTGGCATATCCAGAGATGTTGCTATGCACAGCTTCTGTATGCATTTTATGATGATTACAAGTCAACTTTCGCCCATTAAATGAAGGGAATAGGAAAGCACTTCATATGAATCATCAGTTTAGTAACTTGAATTCTATAGCTAATCACAGAACCCACATTAACAGAAACTTCATTCATCAAAAATACATAGTCAACAATGCAAATCATTGACTTGAACAAAAAAGGAAACCAGTACATCCTTAACCCTCTACACCTCTAAATACACCAACCTCAAAAATTATTTGCACAACTGTTTTCTATATATTTATCAATAATCTATAAAACTTTAAGAGATGTAATAATCCAACATGAAGACTATGCTGTAATGTCAACATACTCCCCAGGATTCAGCAAGCTCTGCACGGTGTGCAGGAACAGTGCAGGAACTGCTGGAGGCAATATGGCCACAGAGAGATGCAGGAACAAGCTCCCGGGACGTGCACGAGTGCTCTTGCACTATTCCTGCACGGACACAGCTCCTGTATGCAAATTACCCCAGTTGCAGGTGAAAAAACATACAAATGAGGTGAATTTGTGATCCAGGAAGCTGGCAGCTGTTCGTGCAGGACTGGTGTAACCTGCAGAAATGTACTCGGTTAGTAACCGAGTACATTTCTGCAAACTCACAATTTTGCCATTAAAGTCAATGGCAAGCAGAGGACTACAAGGCCAGTGAATAGTGGTTGCTAAGGGGGAAGGCTCAGTGTGGGACTTGTAACTAGGCATAACGGGCAGTCCTATGCAAATGAGGGGAATGATACTGAATCTCAGATTTCTTCTCATAGCTAGCCTGCATCCAACCGTGTAGGTACAGGAAGACAATGGTGCAAGCCTAAGTGCTAGCTGACATCATACAGAGCTGTATCAGGCATACTGTAAGCTTACTGGAGCCCTGTGACTTGGGTTTTCCCTTAGCTTAGCAGAGCTAAGCAAGGGGATGTGTCTGAAGTTGCCAAGCACTCTTTACATTTCCTAAACGGTTGTGCGCGCCACTCACCGTGTTTTAAATGAAAAAAAAAGTAAACCAGGAAACAGCAGCTCCATTCACATCTGAGCACTGGGTTTGCACAGCACGCCTTGGGGCTTAAACAGGAAGGCAATGGGAAGGGAAAACAGCAGTAGGAAGGTAATCAAGGAGAACTAGCATAACTGGCAGGTGAAATGCATCAGAATCAGCCAATTACACAGGCAACAGCCCAGCCCAGAACACTACTATAAACTATGCAAACACCTTTCCCTCTGTTTTTTCCCACAGACTCTACACAAACAGGGAACTTTTACCTAACAAAAGCAACAAAGTGATAGGGGCTACATTTGCTCTCATAAATCAACATGTGGAAGAGGCTGAGGGTGGTGAGAATGAGAATGCTGATGACTAATCCAGAATGAGGAGAAGGAGAAGAGTGTACAGACCCAGGGTAACCTACCAGGGGCTACATGAGCTGGAGATAGTGGGGCGCTATAGGGTGGGCAGGGACCTCCTACAGCAAATTGTTGAGGTGTGCCAGCCACGCCTCACACACAGAACCAACTGAGGGGAATCCATCCCAGTGGAAACCAAGGTATGTGTAGGCCTAAGAATACTAGCCACAGGTACATTCCAAAGGCCAACTGGGGATATCATGGGGATCTCACAGGCATCAGCATCCAGGGTACTCCACCAGTTCCTAGATGCCATGTCAGCACATGCCGGTGAGCACATATATTTCCTCAACACCCATGAGGCATTGACCAGCAATATGCGTCTCTTCCACCAAATAGCAGAACACCCTGAGGTAGTGGGTGCTATAGACTGCACACACATACAAGCACCCAGCGAGCGGGGTAGGATCTACATAAAACGCAAGGGCTTCCTCTCCATCAACTGCCAGGTCATGTGCGATGCCCAGGGCATTATAATGAATGTGTGTGCTGGCTGCCATGGAAGCTATCGCAACTCCCACATCTGGTATATGACGCAGCTGTTTCAGAGATTTGCCAATGGGGACATCCCATACGGCCACCTAGTGGGGGATGCTGGTTACTCACTGAAGCCATGGCTGATAACACCTGTCAGAAATGCACACACACCTGAACAAGAACTCAATAGTGAGGCACACGCACAGACCAGAACCATAATAGAGCATGTGTTTGGGATGCTGAAGTCATAGTTCCGGTGCCTGGACATATCCGGTGGAGCCTTACAGTAT